>NC_056743.1:765703320-765947675 GCF_019279795.1 Protopterus annectens | reverse complement strand
GACCCTGCCATTGAAAGTGTTCCCTCATTGAGTGCAAAGTCTCCCCAAAGGAAAATTCTTCAGGAGGGGAGGCAGAAGGGATAGAGTCTTCTGCATCTGAATCCTCATAAGGTGAATATGCCCCTTCCTGATGGTCTGATAAATCAGATCCATCCGAGGAGTAATCAGAGGAGAGAGGTTCAGGGGGTTCAGTCCTAGGCCTTTTGTCAGGAGGAGGGTGGGAGGCCCTGCCTGAGTGAGGTTGGGAACCCCTAATCAAAGATATAAGGTCCTCAGCAAGGCTGAGAATCTGAGAACTAGAGGAAGGTCTCTGAGAAGTAGATTTGGCAGGTAAAGCTTTTGAAATTTTGGCAGCTTTAGCCCTGGAGAAGGCCTTAATAGACATAGAAGCAGGGGGCCTAGCTGCCCCACGTGCAGGTGTAGAAATGTCCAATGGAATGGTGTCGGACAATTCTTGTGCGCTAGCTTCTTCGGTAGGGATTTCTGAAGCCGACTCAGCCGGGGCCTCGATGGCCTCGGTTGTCGGAGGTATAATTTCGGTAGAAGTAAGAACCGAGGGACTCGGTTTCAGCCAAAACCGAGACACTCGCGGTAGGCCTAACCATGGTTTCAGCCGAAACCACGGGCCGCGAGTGTCGGTCCTTTTTCTTGCGCTTTTTGGCCATATGTGTAGTCGGAGTCTCCGACGGCATTTTATATGCAAAAGCGGATCCAAAAAACTCTTCTGCAAACTCCGACCGACGTCTAAGAGTCCATCGGTTGAAGGAGGCACAGGCTAAACAAGTTGATACATCGTGGTCTGGGCCTAAGCAAGGAAGGCAGTAAGAATGGAAATCCTTATGAGGTATTTGTTTCCCACAAGTTAAACAATTATTTACTTTTTCTGACATCGGCTGAGGCAAGAAAGAGTCCCCAACAGGGTACGTAGCTTTTTTAGAAGTCTTCGGTAGCTGAAATCTCTGGATCTGACCGACCGGCACTTGCGAACAGCTTCTGCTCCGGGCACCGCGCGGCAAGAAAGAATGAGGAAAATGGCGTCGGCTGATGCCTTTATACCCCAGAAGCTCTGACGTCGGGGAAAGTGCGACATCAGCCGAGGCCAGACCCAGACTTTGGAATCCGGCCGACCGAAGGGCTGTCTGAGGCAGGACAACCCATATGTTATGACTGCAGATGCATCCTTGAAGGACATCCACATTGTAGAGCATGTTTTCACACGTGTTCAACTGCATGCAATAAATCCTGCATTTCTTTACAATCAAGAGCTTCTGCGCTTGCAAGCATTTTCAGTTTTAACTGAGCCATTAAATATTGTTGGTACTTAAGCATGTGAAACTGGCAATTTAAAGCTCTTAATGGGCGTTCCTTCGTTGAAGGTTGTGCGTTAGGCCCGGCAAGCCAGTACGCAAAAATCTACTGCCAATCATTAGCGGACCGGAGTTCCGCTGTGGCGACCCCTAACCAGGAAAAGCCGAAAGACACAAACAAACTGCTAAAGTTGCATAAGTGTATACTTTCTTCCCCCATCTATCCAAAGCTCTGGAATCTCTGTCAGAGGGTAATGGATTTTTTGCAATGGAAGCCTTAACCCCTTTTGGACCCTGGGAAATAGTTTCTGAATCAGCTGAAGGGTTTTTATAAAGAAACTTGTGAGAGTCTGGGACTCTATCTACCTGGCTTGGCTGGCGCAGGGGGCAAAGAATCAGGAGATAAGCTGGATTCAGAGAACACATCATCCACAATATCAAGCACAGGCGGAATAGCCAAAGGCCTGTGCTGAGGCAATAAAAGGAAATCCCTGAGCCTTTTCTTGGATTCTGAGTAATCCTGACTTTCCCAATGGAAATGCTCCCTCATGGTATGTAAAGTTTCCCCAAAAGAATAATCCTCAGGAGGAGAGGCTGAAGGGATAAATTCTTCAGCATCAGAGTCCTCATAGGGGGGTAGAGAGTATCCCTGGTCTGAAGAGGAATCAGAGGAAATGGAAACCTGATCAGAGGAATCATGGTCTGTATCCTGCCTAGGCCTTTTCTCAGGAGGGGGATGGGAACCCTTGATTAGAGTAATGAGGTTTTCGGCCATTTTAAGCATCTGTTTTTTAGGCATGGAGGACTGTCCAGGAGAATGCTGTACTTGTTTCTTTGTCTTTAATGGTACTTTTGTCTTGGCTGTTTTAATGGTAAGCTGTGAAGGTCTGAAAACACCCTCAGAAGCCGATGCCTGCTCAGTGGCTCCTGACCCATCTGAGGGATTAGTTTCTGTAGGCCCAATACCTTGAGTTTCCAGAGGCCTAGTTGTCTCCACGTGGGATTCGGAGGCGGCCTGTGGCTCTGAGTTAGCATGTGTCAGGGGCTGCGAAAGCGCCTCACTGAGAACCGGCGACTGGCCTGGACCTCGGATGCCTGTCTTTATCCTTGTCCTTGTGTTTTTTCGGTATTGCTTTCGTCGGTTGATCTGACGGCATAGTATAATTGAACCTTCGGCCAAACTAGTGCAAAGCAAAATCAGAATGTCTTTTTATAGTGCGTTTGTCAAATCTAGCACAAAACCGATAACTAGTGACGTTGTGATCAGGGCCTAGGCATGGGATACAGTAAGAGTGGAAGTCCTTACGAGGTATTTGCTTCCCACAAGAAATGCAATTAACTTTTTCTGACATCGGTCTGAGGCAAGAAAAAAGTTTCCCCAACGGGGTACTTAGCTTTATTGAAGACATCGGATCTGAAATTCGACTTAGAAAATCTCAGGATTCGGCCGATTGGCACTTGCGAACTGCTTCTGCTTCGGGCACTGCGTGGCAAGAAAGACTGAAGAAAATGGCGTTGGATGCATCTTATATACCCCTGGTGCACTGACGTCAGGGAAGAGGCGACAGCAACCCACGCCGGACCAAGACTTTGGAACTCTGGCCGACTACGGGACCGCCTGATGGCAGGATAACCCAAGTGTAATGACTGCAGCAGTGTAACACGATGAACATCGGGGAGATGGATAGTTTGGCTTAAAGTAAACTTGGTACCACTTTAGGCATAAAAGGACAAGTTCACAAAGAAACCCTATACTTATGGAAAATGAGATACAGCTGACTCACCATTAAGACCTTGCAACTCAGACACCCTTCACGCAGAGGTCACAGCAATAAATAAAACTGTTTTCCATGTTAAGAACCTCAAGTCAGCCAGATCAGCTGGTTAAAACTGAGGAAGTGTTAGCCTCTCTGACACAAAATTAAGATCCTAAGGGGGGGGGGGTCACGAATTTTCTTTTAAACCTCATACAAAAAATCCCTTTCAAGAACATTTTAACTTAAGACTACATTGAAAGAGGAGCATTCATTGGCAGACATGCTAAAATGGCATACAAATGAACCTTAACAGAGTGATAACAAAAGGCTACAGGATAGTAACTTACACAAATATTGTAACACTAGTCCTAAATGGGTACTGGCTATGTTGTTGGCACCAACAAGAAAACCTTTTCCATTTGCCAATATATGACTTTCTAGTAGCAGACTTTCTTGCCTCCATTAGTACTTGTTGTATGTCCTCATAAAACAGGCGCCTAAAAGGAATTCAGATCCTATCATCCAGTCACTCAATTGAAGATGGCTGATGTTGGGGTGTATCAAACATTCCTTTTCTTGAGTAAGTATATTCCATCCATGAGGAAGCTTGTAGTAATTGTCCCTGGCCATTTCCGAGAGAGAACCATGCTTGCCTGGGCCAGAAGGGCATCACCACAATGATCTTGGAGGATTCCTTCTTATATGTCAGAAGTACCCTGGACATTAGTGGAGAGGGTGGAAAAGCATACAGGGACATTTCTGTTCAAAGAAAAGACCTTCCTGTATGGAGTGCTGGAACAGAAACTTGCCAGTTAACTGTTGAGAGAGAAGGCAAAGAGGTCTACTTGAGAAACTCCCCACAGATAGATCTAATCTTAAAAGACCCCTTGATCTAGTTTTCATTTGTGAGGGTCTGCCACACAATTTTCCTCTGATGAAATGTAGGATTCCCGTAAAGTGAGACTATGTTGTGAAGCTATACTTCAAGGTAGCATGGCTAATCTGAAAAGGGTGATGACCTGGTTTCCCTTTGCTTGTTGAAGTACTGCATGACCGTGGTATTGTCTGAAACGACTTTAAGAGGTCTCTGGGAACAAAGATGATTTATAGAGAGCACAGTACTTTGATCAAGCCAAGAACCTCCTTAACATGTGCTTACATCTGTCCTTGTTTAGCACACCCCTGCACATGTATCCCCCCTGAAACTGCTCCCCAAACAAAGTCCAAAGTGTCCATGGTGATTGACTGCTTTGGAGTAGGGATGGAGATGGGGAGACCAGGATTTAAGAATCTGTTTTCTCCACCAAAAGATTCTTCTGACAAACCTTAGCACTGGAATTTGAAAATATAAAGGGTGTTGATGCTGGGACCAGAGAGAGATTTCAGACACCAGTGCATCCTTCTCATGTGAAGTGTTGCCAGGGGGTATCGTATCATGAAAATCTTAGAATTCATGAGACCCAAAATCTTCGGGTATTCCTTCGCAGTGGCCTAAGTCTGTGGGGAAAAACCTTAGAAACAGACTTTTTTTTTTTTGTTAATATAAAGATCTACTCTTTCTCCTGTGGAAGAACATCTCTTTGAACTGAGGCATCTAGTTGACATCCCGAGAACACAAATATGTGTGGAGTCAAAAAAGACTTTTGAATGTTCTCTTGGAATCCCAGCTTGTGCAAGAGATCTCACCCAAGAGAGAGATTACTGACACTTTGGAAAAGACTCTGCAAAGATAAGCAAGTCATTTAAATAAGGAAAAAAGTGGATACCCTATACCCTGCAATGAGTTATACCTCATGGTACAAGTGGGTAAGTCCAAAAGGTAAGGCAAAGAACTGATAACGCGATCCAGGCAAACATCATCTTAAGAAAGATCTTAAATCTGGACGATCAGGGATGTGATAAGCATCTTTGAAGAATAGTGTTGCCGTAAAATTGGAAAAGGAAGAAGAGATAACAGGTTGTGAACTGATATCATTTTGAACTTGGGCACCATTGCAAATAGGTTTAGTAAAGAAAGATTCTGAAAGTACAGTTGTGTACGCTTAACCATAAATGTAGATGTTCGAGTGTATTCACTGTTACAGTCATCACTTTTGAGTTATCTGCTTGCAGTAGCCCTCAGTCGGCCTGATTAACAAAGTCTTGGGTCCTGCGTCGGTTGCTGTCCCTTCTTCCATGACGTCAGGTCATCAAGGGTATAAAACATGCAGCAGATGCCATTACATCAGTTTTTCTTTCCCGGATGTCAGGTGCCCCCTTAATGGGAAGCAATTAAATCTATAAATATACAAGATTATACCTCCGACAAAAAAGCAAATACACCAAAAAGCTTTTAAGCATAGTAAAGGAAAGTAGAGGCATATCCAAAAAAGAATAAGAAGGGGGCTGGAGGGAAGGTAACCAGGACTGCAACAGGGAATACACTCGAACATCTACATTTATGGCAAGTGTACACAACTGTACTATGTTCTTCGTGTTTCACTGTTGCAGTCATCACATTTGGGTAGATTCCCAAAGCTAAGAATGGGAGGAGGAATTTAGATAGCATTAGAACCAGCTATAAGGCCCTGCAAGACTGTAGTGGCAAAGCCAGCTCTGGATTTAGAGAACTGGTAAATGGTAATGCTTGGTGAAAGTATGTACAGAACTCCAGGTAGCAGCTTCTAGGATGTCCCTGGTAGGGACAACTCTGAGAAAGGCTGTAGAGGTAGATGCAGCCCTGGTTGAATGGGGTCTAATCCTCTGTGGGATAGGTTTTCCATGGTGCTTATAGCAGAAATGAATACAATGGCCTATCCATTTAGAAATAGTTTGCTTTGAAATAGCCTTCCCCGCTGCCCCTGCAGCAAATGTCACCAGCAGTTGTTCAGATTCCTTTGAGGTTTACTCCTGTCCAAGTAAAATCTAAGTTGTCTGTGCACATCTAAGGAGTGCAGTATCCGTTCCCCTTTGTTCTGTGGATTAGAAAAGAAGGTTGGCAAATGAATGGACTGATTAAGAGCCACACTGGATACCACCTTGGGCAAGAAGGAGGGATTGGCCCTGAGGGACACCCTGTCCACATAAAAGAAGATGAAAGGCTCCACTGCCATAAGGGCCTGTAATTCATATGCCCTTCTTGCTGAAGTGATTGCTAAAAGTAAGGTGTTTTCCAAGAAAGGAATTTTAACTCTGCACTTGCAGCTCGCTCAAAAGGAGGAAAAGTGAGTTTTTCCACTACAAAGTTAAGGTCGTAGGCTACAGTTGGGGCTCTCCTGGATGGTCTTAAGTTTTTGGCCCCTCTGAGGAACTGCTTGAGCAGTGGATGAGAGAAGAGGGGTGGTTCTGTGTTGTAATGAGCTGAAATGGCTGAGGTGTGAATTTTGATGGAGGAAAAAGAAAGGCCCTTGTGAAGCATCTCAGTTAAGTATTGAAGAATCTGAGGTAAATTGAGCGCTGCTGTGCCCATCCCTTGAGTTTGGTTCCAGGCACAGAATCTTTTTCATTTTTCAGCGTAAGATTTTCTAGTACTAGACTTCCTTGCCTCCAAAATGACATCTAAAATTTGTTTACTGAGGGATGGTAATGTATTAGCCAGGCTGCCAGTTTCAGGGTTTGAAGCAGAGGGTGCAGAATCTGGCTCTCCTGCTGTGACAGCAGGGTAGGGGTCTGGGGCAGGTGCCATGGAGCCAGCAGTGACAAACTGCATAAGAGGGGGTACACCAGTGTTGGTGTGACCAGTCTGGTGCAATCAGTATCGTCCTTGGTTTGTCCTGTTTGATCTTTAGTAGTACTTTGGAGAGGAGAGGCAGAGGAGGAAAGGCATAAATTGATACATTTTTCCAGCTGAAGGACAGAACATCCACTTTCCAAGCTTGTTTGTGGGGAGTCCTTGTGCAGAATTTGTCCAATTGGTAGTTCTGGAGGAAGGCAAACAGGTATATATCTGGGCTCCCCCCATTTGTTTATCAACATGTTGAAAGTCTTTGGTTCCAGTTTCCACTTGTGTGGGTCCATGAGATTTCTGCTTAGTTCGTCTGACAGTGTACTAAGTTTTCCTGGCAGGAATTGAGCCTGTAGATGCACTTGGCAGCTCAAGGCTGTGTTCCACAGAGCCATGGCTAGTCTGCAGAGGGGGTAAGAATGGGTACTCCCCTGCTTGTTTATGTACCACATAACAGTAGTGTTGTCCATCTTTACCATTAATTATCCTGAAAGAATGTGGTCCTTGAAGGCTGTTAGAGCATTCTGTACAGCTAACATTTTTTTTTGATTGATATGCAGATGCATTTGACTTGGGTTCCATTTGCCCTGAATGCACTTCCCTACCAGGTGAGCTCCCCCCCCCTCCATATGCATAGTCTGATGTGTCTGTTAGGGTTTGGGCGGCAGGGGGTAGAGTGAATGGTAGTCCCTTGGTTTTGGTGGCAGGCCTCTGCCCACCAAAGGAACTCTAACCGTAGGCAAGGTATGATAGGAATCACTGCTTCTAGATCCTGAGAATGTTGACACCATAGCCTTTTTAGATACCATTATAGTTTCCTCATATGCAGTCTTGCATATGGAATTAGTAGAATGCAGGAGGCCATGAACCCAAGGCTTGCAGTATTTGCCTTGCAGATAGCACGGGTTTTGTGACCATTACTTTGAAGTTGTCAAATTAATTTGTTTCTATGGAGTGAGGAAAGCCATCTGGGAAGTTGTGTTCAAGCTTGCTCCTAGGAATATAATTTGACAGGGCACCAGATATGATGTCTTTTTGTTTATGGTGTACCCCAGACAAGTTAGCACCTTTTGTACAAATGCCAGATGATTCAAAAGTATGTCCTGGCTTTCTGCCTGAAGTAGACAATCGTCCAGGTATGGGTATATTTGAATATTTCTTTGCCTGCAAAATGCAATGACTAGAGCTAGGCACTTTGTGAATACCCTGGGCGCACAAGATAAGCCAAAGGGCAGTGCAGACAACTGATTTGGGATTAGATCAGGCCAACCGTTTGGGATTGGTAACGTGTGGAAGTGAAATCTGTATCCTTGGGAAACTATATTTAAAACCCATTTGTCCTGGGTAATGAGTTCCCAGTTTTTTGCCTGCAGAGCAATCTTTCCCCCTAAAGGAGCAGTCAGTTGAGAAGTGCTTGGAAGTTTTAAAGTTAAGTCATTGAGACAGTTTACCATAGGGGGGTAGTCTTACTACTCCTTGATTTGGAAGTGGAAGCCCCCCACTGCTTAGTCCTGTGCATACCATAGGACTGAAGCCTGGGTGTTCTGCTGGTTCTGGGTTTAGACTGAAGGCCTGAAAGAGGCAGGAAAACACCAATTCTTAGAAGGCCATTGCCTACTAAATCTTGGAGGCTGTACTTGTAGGAAATATTTAACAGTTTACATACATTTAGCTTTTTCCTCCATCTTTTTAAGAACTTCTTCTGCTTTGTTGCCAAACAGGCGGTCCTGATTTAAGGGAGCATCCAGCAATTTAGCTTTTAACATGATCTGGCAAAGATTGCTCCTTAAGCCAAGCATGCCTTCTAAGTACAGACCCAGTGACAGCAGCCCTGCAAGATGCCTCTAGTGAATCAAAACCACACTGCAAAGTATGCTTTCCAACCTGTTCAGCTGAATGCATTAAATCCTGTACATCCTTATTTTCAGCACAGTCAGGAATCAGCATCATTTTCTGTTTAAGCAATCCAATAATATGCTGCTGATACTTTAACATATGAAACTGTCAGTTTAAGGCCCTAATGGCCAAAGTTGCAGAAGTGTATAACTTCCTACCCCATCTATCCAGCTCCCTGGAGTCTCTATCAGAGGGGGGTAGGATTTTTGGCAGTAGTAGCCTTAATACACTTGGGTCCCTGTGAAATGGTCTCAGGATCCGCAGTAGGATTTTTAAAAAGGAACTTGTGAGAGTCAGGAACCCTGTAATATCTATCAGGCTTTCTGGGAGCAGGAGGTAAAGAGTCAGGGGCCAAGCTAGATTCTGAAAAGGTATCATCAGCAATGTCTAGTACAGGAGGGACAGCTAAAGGCCTGTGTTGGGGCACAAGTAAGAAATCCTTAAGCCTCTTTTTAGAATCAGAGTAATCCTGGCTTTCCCAGCGAAAGTGCTCCCTAACAGTATGCAGGGTTTCACCAAAAGAAAAATCCTCTGGGGGGGGGGGGGGAGCAGAGGGAATAGAGTCTTCTGCATCAGAATCCTCATAGGTAGATAAGGGTAAATCCTGGTCATCAGAGGAAACAGAAATTTCAGAATCCTGGTCAGAAGTATCATAAGCAAATTCAGTCCTAGGTCTCTCAGAGGGGGAAGGTTGGCTTCCCCCGATTAAAGTAATAAGGTCTTCAGCCATTCTTATCATTTGTTTTTTAGGCATAGAGGCCTGATCACACGGTCTGTACGTCGGTTTTCTAGGCATGGTTTGAGTTTTAGGCCTTGAAGAAGAAGAAGATGGCGTCGGTTTAATATGCAAGTCAGTAGGCCTGAATACATCCTCAGAAGCCGGTGCCTGCAGAGCAACTCCAGACCCATCCAAGGTAGAGACAACCGCAGGTTCCACAGCTGAAGCATCTCGTGGCATACCAGACTCCGAATGGGTCTCAGTAGAGGCCTGCGAATCTGAAGTAGCGGGTATCAGGGGCTGCGAAAGCTCCTCAATGAGTACCGGCGAACTGGCGACTGGCTTAGGAGAAGCATCGTCGGCAGCTTTGGACCTAGGCGACCTGTGTCTGTCGTTATCTTTGCCTTTTTTCGGAATGTCGGTAGTCGGATGGCTTACCTAAGACATGTGTGGATAATTGAACAGAGTACCAAAATATTTAGAAGCGTAAATATACAGACTATGAATAGTTCATTGCTTAAATAAGGCACAAAACTGACAGCGAGGTACGTCATGGTCAGGGCCTAGGCAAGTAATACAGTACGAATGAAAATCTTTGTGAGGTATTTGCTTTCCACAAGAAATACAATTATTGACTTTTACTGACATCGGTTTAGAGCAAGAAAAAGTTTCCACAATGGGGTACTTAGCTTTAGTTGAAGACTTTGGTTCTGAAACTCGAAAATGCAAATTTCAGGAGTCGGCCGACAGGCACTTGCGAACTGCTTCTGCTTCGGGCACCGCATGGCAAGAAAGACTGATGTAATGGCGTCGGCTGCATGCTTTATACCCCTGACTACCTGACATCACAGAAGATGAGACAGCAACAGACACAGGACCCAAGACTTTGAAAATCAGGCCGAATGAGGGCTACTGCAAGCAGATAACCCAAATGTGATGACTGCAACAATGAAACACGAAGAACATCTGGAACAGCCAAGCAGTGAGCTTTAAACTGTCCAGGTTTGGATGAGGAACTGCTGAGGGGTGAGAGATGAGATCCAGAACTGATCTAAGATCCATGGAAAGGCTAGTAGATGAGAACAGAGGAAGGGAAAGCATACCTAGTGAGGCTAAAACGGGGCAATGAGGATCACTTTGCTCTCTAGCCTGCAAGCCTTTTGGAGGAATTTCGAAATAAGAGGCAAAGCATAGAGAAGACCAGGAGGTCAAGCATGGACTAGAGCATCTTTGGGGGACTCCCCCTGCAGGGGGGGGGGGGTTCAGAACGAAGAACTCACTGCAGTTCGCGTTGGAAGGAGATGCAAAGAGATCACAGTAAGGCCAACCCCACTCAATGAAGATCTGCTCCGCTAAAGAAGGATTCAGAGACCACTTGTAAGTCATCAGAATAATCCTGCTGAGTTTGTCCGCCAGTAAGTTGGAACATCACAGAATGTGCATTGCTACCAGAAACCAGCTGGAGGAAATTGCCCATTCCCACATACTCATGGCCTGGTGACAAAGGGGGTAAGATCTGGTCCCACCCTGCTTGTTGATGTACCAGACCACTGACATTTTGTCTGACTGAAATGCAATAGTTCCCAGAGGGAGAAATTCATGAAGGGCCTGCAATGCCAAATGGACTGCTCTCCAGAACACTGAAATGCAACCTGGTCACTTTCAGGAACCATGTGCCTTGGACTGTCCTTCCCAAGCAATGCCCACCCACCTTAGTTGGGAGGCATCTGTGGTCACCATGGCTTGGGGAGGGGCTGCAATAAATGGGCGTCCCTTTGCCAGTTCAGAGGAGTGCATCCACCAGAGGAGGGACCTCCCTGCCAGCCCTGCTGATGTGTATTGGATGTGTCAACGGTAGATCTAACCATGACCTTGGACTGCTAATGTCCACTGTAGTGCCCACATATGTAGATGAGCACATGGAAGAGTAATGGTGGCTGCTATGAAACCAAGAGCTCATAGTATCGTCTCTGCTGAGGGGAGGTGTGACTGAGTGATCAAGGATACATGGAGTTGTAAGCCCCAAATTATTTTCTGGATTACAAAAAAAATCTTCATTTGCAAAGTGTCTATCCTTGCGCCAATCAATGTACTTCAGAACCTGGACTGGATTCAGAGAAGACATGGCTGTGTTGATAGTGATTCCCAGATGACCTGACAGCTTCATAAAGTAGTCTCTGGCTTGAAAAAGTAGACACTTGGTGGGAGGGATAAGGAGCCAATTGTCCAGGTATGGAAAGACAGTACAGTTGTGTACACTTACCATAAATGTAGACGTTCGAGTGTATTCATTGTTTCAGTCATTACATTTGGGTTATCTGCTTGCAGGTAGCCCTCAGTCGGCCTGATTAACAAAGTCTTGGGTCCTGCGTCAGTTGCTGTCCCTTCTTCCATGACGTCAGGTCACCAGGGGTATAGAACATGCAGCCGACACCATTACATCAGTTTTTCTTGCCCCAGATGCCAGGTGCCCCCTAATGGGAAGCAATTAAATATAAAAGTACAAAGATATGCCTCCAACAAAAAAGCAAATACACCAAAAAGGCTTTTAGGTATAGTAAAGAAAAGTAGAGGTATAGTCAAAAGAAGTTAGGGGGCTGGAGGGAGGGTAACCCCAGGACTGCAACAGTGAATACACTCGAACATCTGCAATTATGGAAAGTATACACAACTGTACTATGTTCTTCGTGTTTCACTGTTGCAGTCATTGAATTTGGGTAGATTCCCAAAGCTATGGTTGGGAGGAGGAATTTAGGTAGCATTAGGGCCAGCTATAAGGCCCTGCAAGCCTGCAGTGGCAAAGTCAGCTCTGGATTTGGAGAAAATTGGCAAATGATAATGCTTGGTGAAAGTATGTACAGAACTCCAGGTAGCAGCTTCTAGGATGTCCCTGGTAGGGACGCCACTGAGAAAGGCTGTAGAGGTAGATGCAGCCCTGGTAGAGTGAGGTCTGATCCCCTGGGGGATAGGTTTTCCATGATGCTTATAGCTGAAATTAATGCAATGGCTTATCCATTTAGAAATGGTTTGCTTTGAAATAGCCTTCCCCTCTGCCCCTGCAGCAAATGCCACCAGCAGTTGTTCAGATTTCCTTTGACGTTTAGTCCTGTCCAAGTAGAATCTAAATTGTCTGTGCACATCTAAAAAATGCAGTGTCCGTTCCCCTTTATTCTGTGGATTGGGAAAGAAGGTTGGCAAATGAATGGATTGATCAAGAGCCACACTGGATACCACCTTGGGCATGAAGGATGGAATGGTTCTGAGGGACACCCTGTCCGCATGAAAGATGATGAAAGGCTCCACTGCCATAAGGGCCTGTAATTCAGATACTCTTCTAGCTGAAGTGATTGCTAAAAGGAAAGCTGTTTTCCAAGAAAGAAATTTTAAGTCTGCAGTAGCAGCTGGCTCGAAAGGAGGTAGAGTGAGTTTCTCCAAGACAAAATTAAGGTCCCAAGCTGGGGTTGGAGCTCTCCTGGGTGGTCTCAAATTTTTAGCCCTCTCTGAGGAACTGCTATAGCAGTGGATGAGAGAGAAGGGGAGGGTTCTGTATTATAATGAGCTGAAATGGCTGAGGCGAAGATGTTAATGGAGAAAAAAGACAGGCCCTTGTGAAGCATCTCAGTTAAGTATTGTAAAATCTGAGGTAAATTGGGCGCTGCTGTGCTCATCCCTTGAGATTGGTCCCAGGCACAGAATCTTTTCCATTTTTCAGCATAAGATTTTCTAGTACAAGGCCTCCTTGCCTCTATAATGATATCCATCACAGGTTTGCTGAGGGATGGTAAAGGAGAGATCAAGTAATTAGCCACGCTGCAAGGTTCAGTGTTAGAAGCTGGGAGTGCAGAAAGTACAGTTTTGTACCTACCATAAATGTAGATGTCGGATAGATATGCAACTGCAGTCATAACATATGGGTTGTTCTGCCTCAGGCAGCCCTCGGTTGGCCGAATTCCAAAGTCTGGGTCCGGCGTTGGCTGGTGTCGCCTCCTCTCCGACGTCACAACGGCTGGAGTATAAAGGCATCGGCCGACGCCATCTTTTTCAGTGTTTCTTGCCCCAGATGTCAGGTGCCCACTTAGGAAGGCTAAATTTTGTAAATGGATAAAAAATAATCCCAAGCATGCACAACAGTAATAAACAGATACACCATAGGAGATACCCCAGCTGAAGGGAAGAGGGGTACGGACCCAAAAAGAAGGATACAGCGGGGTTGGAGGGTGGGAAAATCCGACTGCAGCTGCATATCTATCGGACATCTACATTTATGGTAGGTATATAACTGTACTATGTCCTTCAAGAATGCAACTGCAGTCATAACATATGGGTTGAATACCATAGCCAAGCTGGGGGTGGATGGAACTGAGATAAGGATGGTGTAGCTATAATCCCCTGCAGGACTGCCAAAGCAAAGCCTGCTCGGGATCTGGAGTATAATGGCAGGTGGTAGTGCTTGGTAAATGTATGCACGGAGCTCCATGTAGCAGCCTCTAAAATGTCCTTTGTTGCCACTCCTCTTAGGAAAGCTGTGGAAGTGGCTATAGCTCTGGTGGAGTGTGGCCTAATATTGGCTGGCACACCTTTTCCATGAAAAGAATAGCAAAATCTGATGCAATGTCCAATCCATTTTGAAATTGTTTGTTTGGAGATTGCCTTTCCTTGTACTCCAGCAGCATAAGCTACAAACAGCTGGTCAGACTTTCTGGTGGCCTTAGTTCTGTCCAAGTAGTAGCGTAGTTGTCTGTGTATGTCCAAAGTATGCAGCAGTTTTTCCCCCCTATTTCGAGGATTGGGGAAGAATGTAGGCAGATGAATAGCTTGATTTAGAGACACCCTGGAAATAACTTTTGGCATGAATGTAGGATTGGTTCTTAGGGAGACTCTGTCTTGATGAAAAATGAGGAAGGGGGGCACTGCCATGAGTGCCTGTATCTCCGAAACTCTTCTTGCAGAAGTGACTGCCAATAAGAAGGCCGTCTTCCATGAAAGAAATTGCATTTCTGAGGATGCTGCTGGCTCAAAGGGAGGAAGAGTTAGTTTTTCCAACACGTAGTTGAGGTCCCATGCAGGTACTGGCTGTTTTCTGGGAGGTTTGATATTTTTTATCCCTCTTAAAATCTGTCTTAGCAGAGGATGCGAAAACACTGGAGGGTCACAGTTGTATTTTGCTGAGATTGCTGAGGCATGAATCTTTATTGAGGAGTATGAGAGTCCAGTATGAAACAGTTCTGCCAAGTATTCCAATATCTGAGGAATACTCAGTAGTTCTGTGTCCTGACCCTTTTTGGCATTCCAGATGCTAAATCTTTTCCACTTGGCTGAATAGGTTTTTCTGGTGGAAGGTCTGCGTGCTTCCAGCAAGATCTCTTGAACAGATTTGGAAAGAGAGTTAGGTGTTGAAATCATGGAAGTCTCCAGGCTGTCAGATGCAATGTTTTCAGGTCTTGATGTACAGTCCTGTAATTGTGTTGCGTTAGGAGCAGGGGCCATAGGCTCAGAGGCCGTGGTTTGGTCCGAGTTATGGTCAATAGCAGTGGGTACCAGTGTTGCCTTGGCCAGTCTGGCGCTATCAAGATGCCTGTTGGTTGTTCTGCCTTTATTTTCAGTATCACCTTGGTCAGCAGAGGAGGGAATGCATACATTTTTAGAGAATTCCAGCTGAAGGAGAGAGCATCTGTTTTCCAAGCTAGAGGGTGGTGAGTCCTTGTGCAGAACTTTTCCAGGTGATGATTTAGGTGGGAAGCAAAAAGATCTACGTCCGGTATTCCCCATGTCCTTGTCAGTTGAGAGAAAATGTGAGGGTGCAACATCCATTAGGTGTGGATCCATGAAATTTCTGCTCAGATTGTCTGCCAGTACATTGTCCTTGCCTGGTACAAACTGGGATTGTAAGTGTATCTTCAGGCTCAGGGATTTTTCCCAGAGAAGCATTGTTAGTCTGCAGAGGGGATAACAGTAAGTGCCTCCCTGCTTGTTTATGTACCACATGACAGTGGTGTTGTCTGTCCTTATTAGCAAATGTCCTTCTTGTAGTGATTTTTCGAAAGTCTCGATGGCATGTATCACTGCCAACATCTCCTTTTGGTTTATGTGCAGATGTCTTTCCTTTGGCGTCCATAGACCTTGAATGCATCTGCCCTCCATGTGCGCCCCCCATCCATGGTCTGAGGCGTCTGTTGTGAACATTTGGCCTGCTTGAGGTCTGTTGAAAGACATGCCTTTGTTTAGTTGACTGGCTTGAGCCCACCATAGAAATTCCTTCTGCAGGCATGGAATAAGTGGGATTATGTCCTCTAGGCTGTTGCTGTGTTGAGACCATAAGTTTTTAAATACCATTGCAGCTTTCTCATATGAAGTCTTGCCAAAGGTATCAGAAGAATACAAGATGCCATGAAACCCAGGGCCTGCAGGATTTTCCTTGCAGTCAGCTGGGAAAGCTTTGCTAGGCCTTTGAAGTACTCTGGTAAATGCTGCTGTTTTTCCTCTGTGAGGTAGGCCATTTGTGTTTCCGTGTCCAGTTTGGCTCCTAGGAATGTAATCTGTTGGGATGGTAGTAATTTTGACTTTTGAATGTTGACTGTGTATCCCAAGGCCTGCAGTAGATGCATGACATAGTCCAAATTCCTGTTAAGGTTTGTTTGTTGTCTGCTTGTATGAGGCAGTCGTCCAAGTAGGGGTATATTTGAATCCCTGCTGTCTGCAGTGTGCCACTACTGATGCCAGGCATTTCGTGAACACTCTGGGCAGTAGACAAGCCAAACAGCAATGCTGAGAATTGATAATGCTCTGAACCTGCAAGAAATCTGAGGTATCTTCTGCAGCTTTGTCTGATTGGGACATGCAGGTATGCCTCCTTGAGGTCCAGAGTGACCAGCCAAGACCCCTTGCCCAGCATGGGAAGAAGCTGCTGCAACGTCAGCATTTTGAACTTTGGCACAATGAGGAAAGTGTTTAGATTTGACAAGTCCAGTATGGGTCTCCATTTGTTTTCTTTTCTTGGAACAAGGAACAGTCTTGAATAAAATCCCTAGCCTTGCTCCTGAGGAAGAACCCTTTCTATTGCCTTTATACTTAATAGCTTGGAAACTTGAGAGAGTGCCTCTGCCCTTTGATGATGTGGCAGGTTTGGCATGCCTTGTCTTATTGGTAATGTGTGGAAGTGGAATCTGTAGCCTTTGTCTATCACATCCAGAATCCAATTGTCTTTGGTTAAGATATGCCAGTTTTGTGAGAATAAGGCTAATTTTCCGCCCAAAGGGGCTTCTCTTTGAACCTTTGTAGGCGGTATGAAAGTGAAGTCATTGTGATTGTCCCTGTGGTGCAGCTGAACTGTCTGTGCCACTTCTTTGATTTGGAGGTTGCCACTGACGGCCCCTGTAAGATCCTCGGTGTTGTCCTCTACCCCTGGCTCGTCTGCTTTTTCCCCTTTGAAACTTGTCAGAGCCGGGGAAGGACCAATTCTTTGAGGGCCAGTTTCTGCTGAATCTGGGTGGCTGAACCTGAAGGAAATCCTTTACTGTCTGTACTGACTTTGCTTTTTCCTCTATGGATTTCAATACATCTTGTGCAGTAGCACCAAAAAGCTTTTGTTTCTCCAAAGATGCATCCAGTAACTTTACTTTAACATGGTCAGGCAAAGACTGATCCCCTTCAACCAAGCATGTCTACGTATTACAGCCCCAGTCATAGCTGCCCTACATGAAGCTTCCAGTGTATCATAACCACACTGCAGAAAATGGTTATTAACCTGCTGAGTGTTATGTATATGATCCTGCAGTGCCTTTTTATCAATAGGCTCAGAAGAGGCTACCTTTTTCTGTAAATCATCCAGGAGAAAATCTTGGTACTGAAACATGTGAAAAAGGCAGTTAAGAGACCTCATTGCTAGGGTAGTAGAGGTGTATACTTTTTTACCCCATCTCCAGGGACCTTGCTTCTCTGTCAGCTGGCAGTGGGTTTTTGGCAGAGGAGGAAGCCACTCCCTTGGGGCCCTGTGAAATAGTTTCTAGATCCACAGAGTGGGCCTTAAAAAGGTGCTTGTGAGTGTCAGGGACCCTATAATATCTGTCCGGCTTGACAGGAGCAGGAGGAAGAGAGTCAGGGTTGGCACTGGAGTCAGAGAAAACATCATCCAAAACATCCATAACTGGAGGGATAGCCAGAGGTCTGTGCTGGGGAGCTTGAGGAAAGTACGAAGCCTTTTCCTGGAGTCAGAGAATTCCTGACCCTGCCATTGAAAATGTTCCCTCATGGAATGCAGAACTTCCCCAAATGAGAAATCCTCTGGAGGGGAGGCAGAGGGAATAGATTCCTCAGCATCAGAGTCCTCGGAGGCCTGGAAGGGTTCTTCTTGAGTGTCAGAGTGCTCAGAATCCCCTGAGGCATCATCTGAGGAGAGGTCGTCCGCCTGCTCAGTTCTAGGCCTTTTCTCTGCAGGTGGCTGAGAACCCCTGTCCGGATGAGGCTGAGACCCCCTGATAAGGGAAATAAGATCTGCAGCCAGAGACATGATCTGCTTATCAGAGGAAGGGGCCTGGGCAGGTTTAGGATGGGCCTTGGCCTGACTGACGGCCTTAGCACGTGCAAAGGCCTTGATGGACATGGAAACAGGAGGCCTAGCAGCCCCACGTGCAGGCGTTACCTTGTCCACAGGAATGGTGTCGGGTAGATCCAGAGCTTCGGTTTCTGGAGGAAAATCAACAACCGGCACTGGAGAGGTCTCCGAGACCGAAGGTCGTGTTAGCGCTGTGTTGTCGGCCTGGAGCGGTAGATTTACCACTTCCGAAGGAGCCGGAGCGCTAGTAGAGGGTTTAGGAGAAACATCGGTAGTGGGCCGGGCGAGGATGTCGGTCCCGGTCTTTGCGTTTTAGCAGATTGGGTTGTCGGTTGTTCCGACGGCATGATATCATAAAGATTCACGAAGAAGTCCTCGGCGAATTCTGCCCGGCGCCTGAGAGTGCGCTTATTAAAGCAGGCACAGGCAGCACAGGCCGAGACGTCGTGGTCTGGGCCCAGGCAGGGAAGGCAAAGAGAATGGAAGTCCTTATGAGGTATTTGTTTACCACAAGACAAACAATTATTAACTTTCTCAATCTGTTCTGACATCGGCTGAGGCAAGAATAAATGTTCCCCAATGGGGTACTTAGCTTTTAGATGACTTCGGTACTGAAAACACAGGAGCTGACCGACCGGCACTTGCGAACTGCTTCTGCTTCGGGCACCGCGCGGCAAGAAAGACTGAAGAAGATGGCGTCGGCCGATGCCTTTATACTCCAGCCATTGTGACGTCGGAGAGGAGGCGACACCAGCTGACGCCAGACCCAGACTTTGGAATTCGGCCGACCGAGGGCTGCCTGAGGCAGGACAACCCATATGTTATGACTGCAGTTGCATTCTTGAAGGACATTCTGGTTCTGCTGCTCAGACAGCAGGGAAGGAGTCTGAGGCAGGTGCCATGGAGATAACCATGACACACTGCGCAGGAGGGGGTACCAGTGTTGGCGCAGCCAGTCTAGAGCAATCAAAATCATCCTTGGTTTGTCCTGTTTGATTTTTAGTAGTACTTTGGAGAGCAGAGGCAGAGGGGTAGGCATAAACTGATAGGTTTTTCCAGCTGAAGGACAGAGCATCCACGAGCATCCACTTTCCAGGCTTGTTTGTGGGGAGTCCTTGTGCAAAATTTGTCCAACTGGTAGTTCTGGGGAGAGGCAAACAGGTCTAGATCTCGGCTCCCCCATTTGCTTGTCAACAGGTTGAAAATCCTTGGTTCCAGTTTCCACTCGTGTGGGTCCATGAGGTTTCTGCTTAGTCCGTCTGCCAGTGTATTTAATTTTCCTGGCAGGAATTGAGCTTGTAAGTGCACTTGGTAGCTCAAGGCTGTGTTCCACAATGCCATGGCTAGTCTGCAGAGGGGGTAAGAATGTGTACCCCCCTGCTTGTTTATGTACCACATAACAGTGGTTTTGTCCGTCTTTACCATTAGTTGTCCTGGAAGACTGTGGTCCTTGAAGGCTTTCAGAGCATTCTGTTCAGCTAACATTTCTTTTTGATTGATATGCAGGTGCATTTGACTTGGGTTCCATTTGCCCTGAATGCACTTCCCTGCCAGGTTAAACCCCCCCCCCCCATGCATAGTCTGATGAGTCTGTTAGGGTTTGGGCGGCAGGGGGAGGTGTGAAAGGTAGTCCCTTATTTTGGTGGCAGGCCTCTGCCCACCAAAGGAACTTTAGGCGTAGACACGGTATGATAGCAATAATTGTTTCTAGGTCTTGAGAATGTTGACACCACAGGCTTTTTAGATACCACTGCAGTTTCCTCATATGCAGTCTTGCATATGGAATTAGAAGAATGCAAGAGGCCATGAACCCCAAGGCTTGCAGTATTTGTCTTGCAGATAGCAGGGTTTTTGTGGCCACTTGTCTGAAGTAGGTTGTTAAAAGAATTTGTTTTTCTGGTGCGAGGTGAGCCATCTGGGAAGTTGTATTCAAGCTTGTGCCCAGGAATATAATTTGTTGACAGGGTACCAGGTGTGATTTCTTTTTGTTTATAGTGTACCCCAGACAAGTTAGAACCCTTTGTACAAAGGCCAGATGATTCAAAAGTATGTCCTGGCTTATTGCCTGAATTACACAATCGTCCATGTATAGGTATATTTGAATATTTCTTTGCCTGCAAAATGCAATAACTGGGGCAAGGCACTTTGTGAATACCTGGGCGCAGTAGATAAGCCGAAGGGCAGTGCAGAGAAAGTATAGTTGTGTACACCTACCATAAATGTAGATGTTTGAGTGTATTCACTGTTGCAGTCATTACATTTGGGTAATCTGCTGATAGGTTGCCCTCAGTCAGCCTGAATAACAAAGTCTTGGGTCCTGTGTTGGTTGCTGTCTCTTCTTCTATGACGTCAGGGGTATAAAACATGCAGCCGACGCCATTTTAATCAGTTTTTCTTGCCCCAGATGACAGGTGCCCCCCAAATGGGGAGCAAAAAAAAAAAAAAAAGCAAATACACCAAAAAGGCTTTTGAGCATACTAAAGGAAAGAAGAGGTATAATAAGAGAGAAATAGGGGGCTGGCGGGTAGGTAACCAGGACTGCAACAGCGAATACATTCGAACATCTACATTTATTGTAACTGTACACAACTGTACTATGCTCTTCGTGTTTCACTGTTGCAGTCATTACATTTGGGTAGAATCCCAAAGCTATGGTTGGGAGGATGGAATTATACTGCATTAGGAGCAGCTATAAGGCCCTGCAGGACAGCAGTGGCAAAGCCTGCTCTGGATTTAGAAAAGAGAGGTAAATGGTAATGTTTGCTGAACGTATGAACTGAGCTCCAAGTAGCAGCTTCTAGAATGTCTCTGGTAGGAATCCCTCTGAGAAAAGCTGCAGCAGTAGGTGCAGCCCTGGTGGAATGGGATCTGATCCCCTTGGGGACAGGTTTACCATCGTGCATGTAGCAGAAACGAATACAATGGCTAATCCATTTTGAAATAGTCTGTTTTAAAATAGCCTTTCCCTCTGCCCCTGCAGCAAATGCCACCAGTAGTTGCTCAGATTTTCTTAGAGATTTTGTCCTGTTTAAATAGAATCTTAGTTGTCTGTGTACATCCAATGAATGCAGAATCCACTTCCCCTTGTTCTGTGGATTTTGGGAAAAAAGTTTGCAGATGAATGGTCTGATTAAGAGCCACACTGCATACCACCTTAGGCATAAAGGATGGATTTGTCCTGAGGGCCACCCTGTCCGGATAAAAGAAAATGAAAGGCTCCACTGCCATGACAGCCTGTAGTTCTGAAACCCTTCTAGCTGAAGTGACTGCTAAAAGAAAAGCTGCCTTTCAAGAGAGGAATTTTATGTCTGCAGTAGCAGCTGGTTCAAAAGGAGGTAGGGTGAATTTTTCCAACACAAAGCTGAGTGAGGTCCCATGCAGGAGCTGGAGCTCTCCTGGGAGGTCTCAAAATTTTGGCCCCTCTGAGGTACTGCTTTAGCAGGGGGGTGAGAAAAGACCGGAGGCTCTGTGTTGTAATGAGCCGAAATGGCAGAGGCATGGATTTTTATAGAAGAAAAAGATAGGCCCTTGTGAAGCATCTCAGTTAAACATTGTAGAATCTGAGGAATATTGGGCATTGCTGTGTTTATTCCTTGTGCTTGGTTGCAGGCAGAGAATCTTTTCCATTTAGCAGCATAAGATTTTAGTAATAGGCCTTCTAGCCCCCAAAATGACATCAATCACAGGTTTACTGAGAGATGTGACTGGTGAAATTAGTTGATTAGCCATGCTGCAAGATTCAGAGTTTGGAGCTGCACGCGAAGAATTTGATAGTTCTGCTGAGACAGTAGGTGAGAGTGTCTGAGGCAGGTACCACGGAGGTAGGTGTGACATACTGCGTAGAAGTGGGTACCAGTGTTGGTGAAGCCAGTCTGGAGCAATCAGAATCGTTTTTGTTTTTTCCTGTCTGACTTTTAGTAAAACCTTGGAGAGCAGAGGCAGAGGGGTAAAGGCATAGACCAATAGGTTTTTCCAGCTGAAGGACAGAGCATCCATTTTCCAAGCTTTTTTTGTGATGAATTCTTGTGCAGAATTTGTCCAACTGATAGTTTTGGGGACAGATAAAAAGATCTATGTCTGGGCTCCCCCATCGTCGTATTAACATGCTGAAGATTTGTGGATCCAGTTTCCATTCATGTGGGTCCATAAGATTTCTGCTTAGTTCGTCTGCCAGAGTATTTTGCTTTCCTTGCAGGAATTGAGCTTGTAGATGTATTTGGTAAGTCAAGGCTGTGTTCCACAAAGCCATGGCTAGTCTGCAATGCCAGATGGGCCCCCTAAGCATAATCTGATGCGTCTGTAGTCAGGGTTTGGGTGGCAGGATGTGGAATGGATGACAGTCCCTTGTTTTGGTGACAGGCCTCTGCCCACCATAGGAACTCCTGCTGCAGGCAAAGAATGATAGGAATCATTGTTTCCAGGCTGTGACAATGTTGACTCCATAAGCTTTTTAAGTACCACTGAAGTTTCCCATATGCAGTCTTGCATACGGAATTAGTAGAATGCAGGAAGCCATGAACCCCAAGGCCTGCAGAATTTGTCTTGCAGAAAGCTGGGTTTTAGTGGCCACTTGTTTGAAGTATGTCATCAATTGAATTTGTTTGTCTGGCGTGAGGTAAGCCATCTGGGCAGTTGTATTCAAGCTTGCACCCAGGAATGTAATTATTTGAGAGGGTACCAGTTGTGATTTCTTTTTGTTTACAGTGTACCCTAGGCATGTTAGAAGCCTTTTCACAAACGCCAGATGTTGTAGAAGAGTGTCCTTGTTTTCTACCTGGATTAGACAATTGTCCAGATAAGGATAAATTTGAATGTTTCTTTGTCTGCAAAATGAAATTACTGGTGCCAGGCACTTTGTGAAGACCCTGGGGACAGTAGATAAGACAAAGGGCAGTGCAGAGAACTGGTAATGCAAATAGCCTGCTTTGAAGTGGAGGTATCTTCTGCAAGATTCCCTGATTGGGATATGCAGGTAAGCCTCTTAAGTCTAGAGTTACCAACCAGGCATCCTTGCCCAGCATAGGCAATAATTAGAAGTTATGTACTCACCATAATGTTCCATCTGAGTAGGTGTATTCATTTGTCTGCAACCTGTGGGTTATGGATCCGATATCGGATCCGAACCGGCATGGTTTTCCAGCTATGGATCCAAGCTCTCAGCTCCTCCCCTCACCCATAATGCCCTGCTCTACCCTCATGACCTCAGATCGAGTTTGCCAAAGCAACAACACCCTGAAAAGGGTAACATAGAATATGCAGGAAACTGAAAGGCCAGGGGGATAGGAGGGTTAGTTCTGACAAATGAATACACCTACTCAGATGGAGCGTTATGGTGAGTACATAACTTCTAAATCTGAAGTAGGATATTCATTGTCTGCAACCTGTGGGACAGAGTCCCCAGCTACCTGAATCTTGGGCGCCATCATGGAAGGATATTGATGCTCTACCCTAGATGCAAGATCCAACTTATAGTGGGAAATAAAGGTATGAGATGAAGCCCACGTGGCTGCTGCACAAATATCATCTAGAGGAATCCTAGCTTTGAAGGCTGCGAGGTAGATACTGACCGGGTTGAATGGGCATCCTGAAGCTTGATAAGCCAATAAGATGCACTGTGAAATGCAGCGGGACAGAGAAACTTTAGAAATTGGCTTGCCCAAATTGAATTTTGCAAAGGAAATAAACAACTGGTCGGATTGCCTATGACCAGCCGTCCTGTTCAGATAAAATCTAAGTTGCCTGTGAACATCTAATGAATGTAGCTTATATTCACCTTTGTTTTCATATTTAGGAAGAAAACAGGAGGTTAATGGACTGATTGATGTTTGCTTCAGAAGCGACTTTAGGAAGAAAGGACGGGTTGGTCCTGAGGTAGACACGGTCCGGATGAAATACCAAGTAAGGAGGTTTAGCTGATAATGCTTGAAGCTCAGAAACTCTCTTGGCGATGTAATGGCTACCAAAAGGCTGTCTTGTAGGACAAGAATTTGAGATCCACCGTAGCTGCTGGCTCGAAAGGAGGGTGGTCAAGGCCTGTAGGACCAGAGAGAGGTCCCAAGGAGGAACTGCTTGTTTTATAGGGGCCTGAGAAGAAAAGTACCTTTAAATATTTTACACAATTTGGCTGACATAAGAGGATTAGAGTCATGGCCAATGTGATAATGAAATTGCCAGTTGTACTTTGACTGTGGAACTGCTGGCACCATCGTTAAAGAGAGTGGTTAGAAATTCAAGCACTAAAGGAAGAGGAACCGTGAAGGGATTCAGGCCTTGCCGCCCCAAAGAAAACGTTTCCACTTGCTTAAACCTTTCTAGTGGACGGTTTATGAGCTGCCACCAAAATTGCCTTAACCGGTGACGAAATACCGGGAGTCCTAATCAAGAGTGGAACTGGAGCAGCCAAGCGGTCAGCTTCAGGTTGTCCAGATTCGGAGGAGGAATGCAGGATGGATGGGATATCAGATCCGGGATGGGATCTAGAATCCAAGGAGGATTCACAGTGAGACCTTAGGAAGGAACCAGATCTGTCGAGGCCAAAGCGGGCGATGAGAATCATTCTGCAACCCACCCGAGAGGCTTTCTGAAGAACTTGGAGCATCAGAGGCAAGGGTGGATAAGCATACAGAAGACCGGGTGGCCAAGCATGCACCAGTCTCTTGGGTACCTCGGAAGGAGGTATCAAAACTTGTTTGAGGAGAGGCAAAAGATCGCATGAAGGGTTCCCCACCGTGCGAATATGCGTTCCGCTAGTTGAGAATAGAGAGACCACTGGTAAGGGGTCAGAATGGTGCGACTGAGCTTGTCCGCTAGGATGTTGGACCGACCGGAATGCGTTGCTATTAGAAAGCGGTTGGTGGAGATTGCCCATTCCCAAACTCTCATGGCTTCGACAAAGAGGGTAAGACCTTGTTCCCCTTGCTTGTTGATGTACCAGACAACAGACATGTTGTCGATTGAATCAATTGTTCCCAAGGGAAGAAAGTCCTGAAGTGCTAGCGCTAAGAGCACTGCTCTCATCTCTAGAACATTGATATGCAGTAAGGTCTCTGAATCGTCCACGTGCCTTGGGCGGTCTGGCCATAAAGTGCCCCCACCCGAGGCGGGAGGCGTCCGTGGTCACCGTGGCGAGGGAGAAGCACAAAATGGGCGGCCTTGGGAGATCCGGGAGTGGAGCCACCACAAGAGGGACGCTTGCAAGCCTTGCTGATCGCTATGGGATGATGCATGGGAGAGCAAGGTATGACCACTGTACTAAGAGCGTCCACTGTAGAATGCATATTGAGCCTGGCAAGAGGAAGAAGTGCCCATGGACCCTAGAGCCCTCAGGACCAACTCCGCGGAACAGAACTTGAATGGAGAATGGCCACCTGGAGCTGCAGATTTTGAACTCTGTCCGCAGTGAGGAAGGCTCGTAAACTCCTTGTGTCTAGCCTGGCCCCTATAAAATCTAAGAGCTGTGTGAAGCCAGGTTGGATTTCTTTGTATTTATTGTGATGCCCAGAAAAGGAGCAAGATGGAGAAAGGAGTCTAATAGAAGTAGATGCCTTGTTGGGGCAGTAAGAAGCCAGTCGTCCAGGTAGGGAAAGACCTGCACCCCTGAAGCCTCAGGTGGGCGCTACCACTGCTAATACTTTGGTGAACACCCTGGGGCTGTGGTGAGACCAAAGGGAAGGACCGAACTGGTAGTGACTGGCTCCCAGCGGAGGCGGAGAAACCTCCTGGGCGCCTGTCCATCAGGATGTGGTAGCGTCCTTGAGGTCTATCGAGCACATCCAGTGATTTTCTCCCAGAAGGGGAGAATAGATTGCAGAGTGACCATTGAATTTTTCTTTGGGGACTGCCAGATTCAAGAGAGAGGTCTAGGATTGGTCTTAGTTCCCCGTCTTCTTTGGCACTAAAAGAATCTGGAGTAGAACCCTGATCCGATCTGGTCTGGGGGCGGGCTGGATGGCTCTTTTCTTTAGCAGATGGCCAATTTCTGCCAGCGGCCTCCCGTTGACGGGTGGGGCGTCTGGGAGGACTTCAACTTTGGAAGGTGAAGGAAAGGGATGCGATATCCTCTGGATATGATTTGGAGAACCCAGCGGTCCGATGTTATGGACTCCCATGCCGCTAGGTGCCCCCCGACTGCCTCCAGAGTGGAGCAGTCGGGCAACGTTCAGAGAAAGGTTCCTGGACCCGAAGTTTCTGGGAGCCCCTCTGCCTCTAGGCGTCCTCTCCTGTCCTCCTCTGCCACGGAAGGACTGGTTGTCCGAGCAGGCTGGGACTGCTGGAACCACATCTTCTTCTGACCCTTTTGGTTCCTAGAGTAGGGCCTCTGGGGTGCAGAGAAGGATTCCGGCAGACAGCCTGGGTCAACGTCTCATGAGCGTTTTGCCAAACAGAGCAGAACCATCAAAGGCGTTAAACAACGCCTTGAAGGGCTCAGAAAAATGCAGTGCGAGCCAGGCCTGGCGTCTAGTGACCAGTCCTGTCCCGCAGCTCAGGCGCCTTCCGTTGCATGGGAGAGTAGCCGCAGTAGTATTAACTGACCTAAGAGTGGCCATACGGGTGGAGTGCAGAACCCTGTCCTCCTCCGAAATGGACTCGGGGGGTGCAGCGTATTCTTTAATAAGATCTCGCTGCATCCTAATGACATGTGCCAAATAGTTCAGCGCCCTTGCGAGAAGGTCGCTGAACTAAACATCCAGCGGTCCATCATCAGACTCCTTGCTCGGGGTGGACTGAGGGACTCTCCTGAGCCAGTTCCCTCTTGGTGGCCGCCGTCAACATGGCATCTACCGAGGGCCTTACTCCAATGGGCCCGGTCGGATGGCGGACTAAGGATCCTATCTGGTCTCTTGGGAATTGGCTCCACGGTGTCCGGTTCCTTCCACGCCCTGGTGGTAATAAGGTCCACCAGGGGGGGACACCCAAGAGGTAGCCGCTTCAAATGCCTCCAAGAACACGGACTCGTCCGAGGAAGACTTGGGGCAGACCACCCCTTATACGGAGATTTCCATGATGTCTCCAAATGAGACATCCTCGGGGGTGACCGTGGGGGAGCCTTCCTCCAAGTCCGTGTCTTCTGTGAGAGACGGGAGTCAATGTGCCTCCTTTTGCATGCCCAGGGACATCCTCTGGGGGCTGTCAGAGGAGTCCTCACAAGCAGCAATTTGTTCCATAGGAGCAACTTGGGGCACAAGCGGGCTGTCCCAGGGCGGATGGTGGAAGCCTGGCCCAGTGCAGAGCGGGCGGAACAAGTGCCGGGGTCAGAGACCCTCAACAGAGCCCTCTCCACTACATCAAAAGCCGAAGGGACCAAAGGATCCGACAATCGGCTCCCAAGGATCACTGATCCCCGGATCCAGCTGCTCCGAACCCGGATAAAGGGTGTTGAGCTCCCCAGCCATCTGCATCTGGGCCTGGATGAATCTTCTCATCATCCGGTCCAGATCAGCATCTGAGCTATGTAGATCTCGACGAGGCTACCTGGAGTGCCTCCTCGATAGCCTCGGCGTGCCGGTCTCCTCCTCCTCAGGACCGTGAAAAGCACACAGGGGACGGAGCCGAGAAGGAGGAGACCGAGCCGACAGAGAGGAGGAGAAGCTCGCTTGGCTGGGCGGGGGAAGGTCTCGGCCCGCCGGTGGTGCTTCTCCCTCGGTCCTTTCCTCTCCTCTCCAGAAGCGGGAGGTTGAGTCCCAGGAGCAGGAGGGTGCCGCGGAGAAAATAACGGAACCAGTTTTTCTCTCAAAGGAGGCGGAGAGCGAGGCGAGTCTGGCGGTAAAGACCCGCCAAGACAAGCTTGGACCTCCGCTCCTCAGTGCCCTGGGGTTGAACCCTGCACAAATGGAGCATCCAGATGTGAGGTGTTCAACCCCAGAACACAGTGTGGCCATCAGCGGGAGAGCTTATGGCCACACTCGAGCATTTAGAAAAACAGATTTGGGCTGATCAGCCATCCAAATCTATAAAGCTACTAAAAGTAACTAAAACTAATACAGACACACAGGCCCAACACACACTCTCTAACAACAACAGGAAAGGGAGGAAATACTTAATTTAACTCTAAATTAAACTATTAAAGAGGGAAACCTAAACTTTCACACAAAAATGCACAAAAAACTTTGAATTTTCTGAATTAACAGTTAAGAAACTAGCACTTAGCTGAGAGCTATGAATACCAATCCAGTCACCTGCGCGGCAAACGAGATCTGGGGTCATGAGGATAGAGCAGGGCATTATGGGTGAGGGGAGGAGCTGAGAGCTTGGATCCATAGCTGGAAAACCATGCCGGTTCGGATCCGATATCGGATCCATAACCCACAGGTTGCAGACAAATGAATATCCTACTTCAGATCTGTTGTACAGTCAAGCATCTTGAATTTTGGAATGTCCAGGAAAGTATTTAGAATAGATAAGTCCAGAATTGGACGCCATGAGTTGTCTTTTCTGCGTACCAGGAAAAGTCTTGAATAAAAACCTTGTCCTTTTTCCTTTTCTGGTACTGGTTGAATAGCCCCCATATCCATGAGGGACAGAACTTGTTTCTGGGCCTCTGCCCACTGATTTGGAGGCAGATCTTGCCATCTGTCTGGAATTGGCAACGTGTGGAAATGAAATCTGTATCCCTGGGATACTATATTTAAGAATCACTTGTCCTGGGTAATTAGATGCCAATTTTGTGCATGACGTGCTATTTTCCCCCCCAAAGGGGCTGCCAAAAGATAAGTGCTTGGACATGGCAGAGGAAAGTCATTGAGACCATTTACCATGGGGGGGTGGGGGGGGCTTGCTACTTCCACACTTGGAGGTGGAGGCACCCCATTGTTTTGTTCTTTAAGTTTCTTGTGACTGAAACCTGGAGCCTTTGGAGTGTCTGGGTTTGACCTGAACGGCTCTGTTGGGTACTGGAAAGGACCAATTCTTAGTAGGCCAGTGCCTACTTAACCTGGGTGGCTGCACTTGTAAGAAATCCTTTACAGTTGACATAGATTTAGCTTGGTCTTCCATCTTTTTCAAAACTTCTTCTGCCTTATTTCCAAACAGACTGTCCTGTTGTAAAGGAGCATCCAACAATTTTGCTTTAACATGATCAGGCAGATTTTGCTCCTTGAGCCAAACATGCCTTCTTATCACAGATCCAGTTACGGCGGCCCTGCAAGAGGCCTCCAAGGAATCAAAACCACATTGCAAAGTATGCTTTCCTACTTGTTCAGCTGAATGTAATAAATCCTGCAACTCTATTTTCCACACAGTCAGAAATCAACACAATTTTCTGTTTCAGTAAGCCCATGACATGCTGCTGATATTTAAGCATATGAAATTGACAGTTTAAAGCCGTGATAGCCAGGGTTGCAGATGTGTAAACCTTCGTACCCCATCTATCCAGCGCCCTGGAGTCTCTATCAGAAGGGGTAGGATTTTTAGCAGTAGAAGCCTTAACTCCCTTGGGACCCTGAGAAATTGTTTCAGGATCAACAGTAGGGTTTTTAAAAAGAAACTTGTGGGAGTCAGGAACCCTGTAATATCTGTCTGGCTTACTAGGAGTCGGAGGCAGGGAATCAGGAGCCAAGCTGGATTCTGAGAAATCGTCATCAACAATGTCTAAAACAGGAGGTATAGCCAAAGGCCAATGCTGAGGAAGAAGGAAATCCCAAAGCTTCTTTTTAGATTCTAAAAATCCTGACTCTCCCACTGAAAATGTTCCCTTAAGGTATACAAAGATTCTCCAAAAGAAAAATCCTCAGGAGGAGAAACAGAAGTGATGGATTCTTCTGCATCAGAGTCCTCATAAGGGGGTATAGAAAATTCCTGATCAGAAGAGGAATCAGAAGAAATGAAAACCTGATCTGAATACTCATTATCAGTGCCTTGCCTAGGCTTCTTAGCAAGAGGGGGTTGGGAACCCCTGATCAAGGTAATTAAATCCTCAGCCATTTTGATCATTTGCTTTTTAGGCATACGGGCCTGAACACGTGGCCCATGCATCGTTTTTTTAGACATAGAAGTTGGTTTTGTCCTTCTTTTTGATGACAGCATTGATTTAATAAACAAAGCTTTAGGCCTGAAAACACCCTCAGAAGCCGGTGCCTGCTCAGCGGCCCAGGACCCATCTAAGGGAGAGACATCCATGGGTTCAAAGAGTCTCGTGGCATACAGGACTCTGAATGGGTCTCGGTAGAGGCCTGTGAATCAAAAGTAGCGGACATCAGGGGCTGCGAAAGCGCCTCACTGAGTACTGGTGAACCGGCGACTGGCTTATGAGAAGCTTCGTCGTCAGTTTTGGACCTCGACGGTCTGTCTCTGCCTTTTTCTTTGCGTTTTTTGTGAACTCCGGTAGTCGGATTGCTAATCGACGATATTTCAGGATAGCTAAATCTCGAGCCAAAATATTTAGAAGCAAAAATATACCGACACTTAATAGTGCGTTGGTTAAATTTAGCACAAAACCGACAGCAAGGCACGTTATGGTCAGGGCCTAAGCAAAAAATACAGTACAAATGAAAATCCTTATGAGGTATTTGCTTCCCACAAGTAATACAATTATTAACTTTAACTGACATCGGTAAGGAGCAATAAAAAGTTTCCCCCAACAGGGTACTTAGCTTTAGGTTGAAGACTTTGGTTCTGAAACTCGAAAATGAAAATTTCAGGAGTTGGCCGACCAGCACTTCTGAACTGCTTCGGGCACCGTGCGGCAAGAAAGACTGATTAAAATGGCGTCGGCTGCATGTTTTAAACGCCTGACGACCTGACTTCATGGAAGAAGAGACAGCAACCGATGCAGGACCCAAGACTTTGTTATTCAGGCCGACTGAGGGCGACCTGCCAGCAGATTACGCAAATGTTTTGACTGCAACAGTGAAACACGCCGAACATCTGATAGTGCGTGTAGCCTGCTTTGAAGCGTAGGTATCTTCTGCAAGATTCCCTGATTGGGATATGCAGGTAAGCATCTTAAGTCTACAGTTACCAACCAGGCATCCTTGCCCAGCATAGGCAGTAACTGTTGTACAGTCAGCATCTTGAATTTTGGAATGTCCAGGAAAGTATTTAGAATGGATAAGTCCAGAATTGGACACCATGAGTTGTCTTTTCTGGGTACCAGAAAAAGTCTTGAATAAAAACCTTGTCCTTTTTCCTTTTCTGGTACTGGCTGAATAGCCCCCATATCCATGAGGGACAGAACTTGTTTCTGGGCCTCTGCCCACTGATTTGGAGGCAGATCTGGCCATCCGTTTCGAATTGGCAATGTGTGGAAATGAAATCTGTGTCCCTGGGATACTATATTTAAGAACCACTTGTCCTGGGTAATTAGATGCCAATTTTGTGCATGAAGTGCTATTTCCCCCCCCCAAAGGGGCTGCCAAAAGATAAGTGCTTGGAATTGGCAGAGGAAAGTCAATGAGACCATTTACCATTGGGGGGGGGGGGGGGCTTGCCACTTCCACACATGGAGGTGGAGGCACCCCATTGTTTTGCTCTGTAAATTTCTTGTGAATGAAACCTAGAGCCTTTGGAGTCTCTGGGTTTGACCTGAGCGGCTCTGTTGGGTACTGGAAAGGACCAATTCTTAGTAGGCCAGTGCCTACTGAACATGGGTGGCTGCACTTGTAAGAAATCCTTTACAGTTGACATAGATTTAGCTTGGTCTTCCATCTTTTTCAAAACTTCTTCTGCCTTATTTCCAAACAGACTGTCCTGTTGTAAAGGAGCATCCAACAATTTTGCTTTAACATGATCAGGCAGATTTTGCTCCTTGAGCCAAACATGCCTTCTTATCACAGATCCAGTTACGGCGGCCCTGCAAGAGGCCTCCAAGGAATCAAAACCACATTGCAAGTATGCTTTCCAACTTGTTCAGCTGAATGCAATAAATCCTGCAACTCTATTTTCAACACAGTCAGAAATCAACATCATTTTCTGTTTCAGTAAGCCCATGACATGCTGCTGATATTTAAGTATATGAAATTGACAGTTTAAAGCCCTGATAGCCAGGGTTGCAGACGTGTAAACCTTCATACCCCATCTATCCAGCGCCCTAGAGTCTCTATCAGAAGGGGTAGGATTTTTAGCAGTAGAAGCCTTAACTCCCTTGGGACCCTGAGAAATTGTTTCAGGATCAGCAGTAGGGTTTTTAAAAAGATACTTGTGGGAGTCAGGAACCCTGTAATATCTGTCTGGCTTACTAGGAGCCGGAGGCAGGGAATCAGGAGCCAAGCTGCATTCTGAGAAATCATCATCAACAATGTCTAAAACAGGAGGTATAGCCAAAGGCCTATGCTGAGGAAGAAGGAAATCCCTAAGCCTCTTTTTGGATTCTGAAAAATCCTGACTCTCCTACTGAAAATGTTCCCTTAAGGTATACATAGTTTCTCCAAAAGAAAAATCCTCAGGAGGAGAAGCAGAAGTGATGGATTCTTCTGCATCAGAGTCCTCATAAGGGGGTATAGAAAATTCCTGATCAGAAGAGGAATCAGAAGAAATGAAAACCTGGTCTGAATATTCATAATCAGTGCCTTGCCTAGGCCTCTTAGCAGGAGGGGGTTGGGAACCCCTGATCAAGGTAATTAAATCCTCAGCCATTTTGATCATTTGCTTTTTAGGCATATGGGCCTGAACACGTGGCCCACACATCGGTTTTTTAGACACAGAAGTTGGTTTTGTCCTTCTTTTTGATGACAGCATTGATTTAATAAACAAATCTTTAGGCCTGAAAACACCCTCAGAAACCGGTGTCTGCTCAGCGGCTCAGGACCCATCTAAGGGAGAGAAATCCATGGGTTCAAAGAATCTCATGGCATAACGGACTCTGAATGGGTCTCGGTAGAGGCCTGCGAATCAAAAGTAGCAGGCATCAGGGGCTGCGAAAGTGCCTCACTGAGTACTGGTTAACCGGCGACTGGCTTATGAGAAGCTTTGTTGTCAGTTTTGGACCTCGACGGTCTGTCTCTGCCTTTTTCTTTGTGTTTTTTGTGAACTCCGGTAGACGGATTGCTAATCGACGATATTTCAGGATAGTTAAATCTTGAGACAAAATATTTAGAAGCAAAAATATACCAACCGGCACTTGTGAACTGCTTCTGCTTCAGGCACCGTGCGGCAAGAAAGACGGATTAAAATGGTATCGGCTGCATGTTTTATACCCCTGACGACCTGACGTCATGGAAGAAGAGACAGCAACCGATGCAGGACCCAAGACTTTGTTATTCAGGCAGACTGAGGGCAACCTGCCAGCAGATTACACAAATGTAATGACTGCAACAGTGAAACACGAAGAACATATGAAGCGTAGGTCTCTTCTGCAAGATTCCCTGACTGGGATGTGCAGGTATGCTTCTTTTAAATCTAGTGTTGCCAACCGGGCATCTTTGCCTAGCATAGGAAGTAATTGGTGAAGAGTCAGCATCTTGAATTTTGGAATCTCCAAAAAGGTGTTTAGAGTAGACAGGTCCAGGATAGGATGTCATGAATTGCATTTTTTGGGTACCAGGAAAAGTCTCAAGTAGAAACAATGTCCTTTTTTCTCTTCTGGTACCAGCTGAATAGCCCCCATGCTTAAGAGAGAAAGTACTTGTTTTTGGGTCTTTGGGGATAGGTCTGGCCACCCACTTAGTGTTGGCAACGTGTGGAAGTGAAATCTGTATCCCTGGGACACTATATTTAAAACCCATTTGTCCTGGGTAATGAATTTCCAATTATTTGCATGAAGAGCAATCTTTACCCCCAAAGGGGCAGTCAGTTGATAAGTGCTTGGAAATTTTAAAAGGAAGTCACTGAAATAGTTTACCATAGTGGGGTCTTATTATTCCCAGATTAGGAAGTGGAGACCCCCCACTGCTTAGTTCTGTGTGTCCCCATGGGACTGAAACCTGGGTTTTTTGCTGTGTCTGGGTTTGGCTTGAGAAGACCTGGAAGGGGCTGGAAAGGACCAATTCTTAGAGGGCCAGTGTCTACTAAATCTAAGAGGCTGAACTTGTAAAAAAATCTTTAATAGTCTGTATAGATTTATCTTTACCGTCCATCTTTTTAAGAACTTCCTCAGCCTTGTTGCCAAACAGGCGGTCCTGATTTAAAGGAGCATCCAACAATTTAGCTTTAACATGATCAGGCAAAGATTGCTCCTTAAGCCAAGCATGCCTTCTGAGCACAGACCCAGTAACAGCAGCCCGGCAAGAGGCCTCTAATGAATCAAAACCACATTGCAAAGTATGTTTTCCAACTTGTTCAGCAGAATGCATTAAATCCTGTAATTCTTTACTTTCCACACAGTCAGGAATCAACATCTTCTGTTTAGGCAGCCCAATAACATGTTGCTGACACTTTAACATATGAAACTGGCAGTTTAAAGCCCTAATGGCCAAGGCTGCTGAAGTGTAAACCTTCTTACCCCATCTATCCAGCGCCCTGGAGTCTCTATCAGAAGGGGTAGGATTTTTAGCAGTAGAAGCCTTAATGCCCTTGGGCCGCTGTGAAATAGTCAATGGATCTGCAACAGGATTTTTTAAAAAGGAACTTGTGGGACTCAGGGACCCTGTAGTATCTGTCAGGATTTCTGGGAGCAGGAGGCAGGGAATTAGGGGCCAAACTAGATTCCGAAAAAGCATCAACAACAATGTCTAGTACAGGAGGAATAGCTAAAGACCTATGCCGAGGTAGGAGAAGGAAATCCCTAAGCCTCTTTTCTGAATCAGAAAAATCCTGGATTTCCCAGTAGAAATGCTCCCTTAGAATATGTAAGTTTTCCCCAAAAGAAAAATCCTCAGGAGGGGAAGCAGAGGGAATGGAGTCCTCTGCATAAGAATCTTCATAAGTAGATAAGGGCAAATCCAGATCATCAGAAGAATCAGAAACAACAGAATCCTGATCAGAAGATTCATAATCAACTTCAGTCCTACGCCTCTTAGAATGGGGGGGGGGGTTGGCTACCCCCAATTAGAGTTATTAGATCCTCAGCCATTCTTATTTGTTTTTTATGCATAGAGGCCTGAGAATGTGGCCTGGGCGTTGTGTTTTTAGGCATGGATCGAGATTTAGGCCCAAGTAAAGAAGGAGGCGTCGGTTTAATCTGCAAGTCCGTAGGCCTGAATACACCCTTAGAAGCTGGTGCCTGCACAGCGGCTCCGGACACATCCAAGGAAGAGACATCCGTGGGTTCCATAGTTGAAGCATCTAGTGGCATACCGGACTCTGAATGGGTCTCAGTAGAGGCCGGCGAATCAGAAGTAGCAGGTATCAGGAGCTGCGAAAGTAACTCCCTGAGCACCGGCGAACCGGCGACTGGCTTAGGAGAAGCATCTATGGCAGTTTTGGACCTCGGCGGCCTGTCTCCATCTATCTTTGCATTTTTTCGGAATCCAGGTAGTCGGATGGCTAACCGACGACATTTCTGGATAATTCAACCGAGAACCGAAATATTTAGAGGCGAAAATCTACCGATGACGGATAGTGCATTGATTAAATAAAGCACAATACCGACAGCAAGGTACATCGTGGTCAGGGTCTAGGCAAGGAATACATTACGAATGAAAATCTTTGAGATATTTGCTTTCCACAAGTATGCAATTATTAATTTTTACTGACATTGGTAAGGAGCAAGAAAAAGTTTACCCAACGGGGTACTTAGCTTTAGTTGGACTTAGATTCTGAAACTCTAAAACAAAAATTTCAGGAGTCGGCTGACTGGCACTTGTAAACTGCTTCGGGCACCACATGGCAAGAAAGACTGATGTAATGGCATCGGCTGCATGTTTTATACCCCTGACGACCTGACATCATGAAAGAAGGGACAGCAACCGACGGCAGGACCCAAGACTTTGTTAATCAGGCTGACCAAGGGCTACCTTCAAGCAGATAACCCAAATGTAATGACTGCAACAGTGAAACAAGAAGAACATCTGTATTCCCCTGCATCCTCAGGTGAGCCGCTACAACTGCCATGACCTTGGTGAACACCTTGGAGGCTGTGATGAGACCGAAGGGTAGGTTTCAAAACGGATAATGATAGACCCCTAGCCGGAAGCGGAGGAATTCCCTGGAGCATCTGTGAATCTTTATATGGTAGTACGCTTCCTGGAGATCTATCGAGCACATCCAGTGTTTCTCCTGCAGGTAAGGCAGGATGGACTGCAACATGACCATCCGGAACGTCTCTTTGGCAACTGACAGGCTGAGGGTGGAAAGATCCAGAATAGGTGTCAGGTCCCCAGTCTATTTTGGCACCAAAAAGAACCTTGAATAAATGCCCAATCCGGACTGATATTGGGGGACGGGTTGGTTGACTTGTTTCTTTAGCAGCTTGTTTATTTTGAGCGCTGCTACCTCCCCTTTGCATGGGTAGTATGTCTGAGAGGCGTTTTGGGGGAGGAGGAGATACTACAAAAGGGATGGAATAAGCCTCTGGATATGATCTGAAGCACCCCAACAGTCTGTTAACAGACTCCCCATGTCGTTAGGTGCAACGAAAGATGACCTCCCCCCCAACTGCCTCCAGAGCAGAGCAGTTGGGCAACTCCTCAGGGCTGCTGCACGGGCCTGTCCGAAAAAGGTTCTCAAGACCCCAAGTTCCTCGGACCCCCTCTTCCTGTGGGCTGTCATCTATCAAAACCTTCTCTGCCACTGGAGGAAGATGAGTCCTGAGTGTCCCCGGGAATACTGAGACTTCCTGAACCACATCTTCTTTTGTCCTCGCTGATTCCTGGAGAAGGATATTTGAGGAGTAGAGAAGCGGATCCCGATGGCAGACAGTGTCTTCCCGTCCTTTTCACTCTGGATCAACGTCTCGCGAACGGTCTTCACGAACAAGGAAGAACCATCATAAGGGGCATTCGCAAATGACACTTTAAAGGGTTCCGTGAACTGACGCAGCCTGAGCCAAGTGTGTTGCCTCATAGCAATGCCAGACCCGGGCATCCTTGCTGCTCTTTCGGTGGCATGCGAAAGAAGGCGCATGGACGTGTTAAATACCGCTTTTAGAGTGGCCATCTGCGCACAGAATGTGGGCCTACCCTCCGGTGACATGGACTCCAGGGACGACTCAGCTAGCGCTCAGACAAGGTCGCGCTGCAGTCGGGTGGCATGTGCCAAATAATTCAACGCCATTACGGAAAAGGTGGCGGAAGCATATACCCGCTTCCCTAGACGATCCATCGTCCTGGACTCTCGGTCGGGGGGACGGACCATAGAACTTTTTTGGTGGCGGCTGATACCACCATAGCGTCTACAGGGGACCCTTTGTTCCAACTAGGCCTATCCGAAGGGGGACTTAGGATCTTGTCTAGGCGTTTTGGAATTGGCTCCACAGTGTCCAGTTCCTTCCATGCCCAGGTGGTTATGAGGTCCACCAATGGATCAGCCGGGGGGGGGCAGGAAGTAGACGGGCCCATGCTGAAGGTTCCAGAAATACAGACTCGTCCGAAGTAAGTTTGGGGGCTGATCCCCCCCCCCCATTGGCACAGGATTTCCATGATGTCTCCAAAGGAGACATCGTAGGGGGGGGGGGTGATCTGGGGGAGCCTTCTCCTTCCTCCAAATCAGTGTCCTAGCTTCATAGGTGAGGGACTCTTGGGAGGAGTCCAGGTGCCTCCTTTTGCATGTCCATTTGTGAGGAGCCTCTTCGGTGGGACTCTCCGCAGCGGACTCACAAACTGCCTGCAGGCACCAAGATGCTGAGGGGAGGGCCATGACCCAACACGGTTGGAGCCGATGGAAACCCCACCTCGGATCCGACACCCAGACTACGGCTCCGAGAGCTGCTCTGGTCCGAACTGGTCAGATCTGACGTGCTCAAGGTAATGGCCGGTGTCAAGGTACCATCAGCGCCAACCCCCCAACTCAGAGACCTCTCTGATCCAAAAACTCTGACACCAGTGGTTGGATCGGAGAAGGAGTTATAGAAGTCTAAAAGGGAGGCGAGCTTCCCACTCCAGAGGGAGACGGGGCTGGCAAGACTTCCATCTGGATCTGAGTAGGAATGAATCTTCGCATCATTTTGTCCATCTCCACTTTACTTAAGCTTCTTGTAGAGCATGACGATGAGGCCACTGACGCCGACCTGGAATGTCGGTGCTCAGAAGCCCTAGAAGGTCTAGGCTCGTTTGGCTCTGGTGAAAATCTAGGTGACCGGAGCCGAGGAGTGCTAGGCCTAGTAGCAGCCTGCAGTTTTTGAGGAGGACCTGATCGGTCCGGGTATCTCTTCCTCGCCTTGTCCTGTTTAAGAAGGTTACCTTCCACCGGCTTCTTGTCAGGAGGGTGAGTCCCGGCCTGGGAGGAGGATGAAGGGGGAGTAGAGACAGTCACAGCCGTGACTGAAGTAGTCACTGGGACAGCCACCCCCGAAACAGAAAGTAGCCCCTTCATAATAAGTTTGGCCTAGCGGTCTTTCAAGGTCCTAGGATTAAAGCCCACACAAATCGGGCAATCAGTAGACAGGTGAGAGGCCCCTGAGGACACAACACACACAGTGTGGCCATCGGCTGGGGACAGCTTGTGGCCACACTCCGTGCACTTCTAAAAACAGGTTTAGCCTGCTCAGCCATGCTAGAAAACAGAAATGAAAGGTCTTTAACCGACCCAACCATGCACACACACACAGACTAATGAGGAGGGGGAGAAAGGTAACTACTACACTAACCAACTCTCTTTTTTTTTTGCTATGAAACATGATGCACAACGAGGTAGGGGAGGAAAGAAGGGAAAACCTGACCCAACACTGTTAGAAAATAGACCCACTCACCCAAAAAATTACTTTATAGACACTCACCACACCTGGAGCTCTGAGACCACGATGCTAGGCTAAGCCACGGCAAACAAGATATGAGGGAAAGAAGGAGATGGAGGGGTATTATGGGTAGGGGGCGGAGCTTGGAGCTCGGATCAGATGCTGGTGAAGCTGCTGTCTTGGATCCGATCTGGATACCCATAGGTCCACAGGTTGAATAGCAAATGAAGTAAACTACTTCAGATGCCTGACAAATAGACCAGTCGTATGACTGTGAGAGACTCCTAGGCAAAATAAACACTGATCATGGAGGTCTTTATGGTGAAATCTCTCTCCTGCACTGGCATTTACCCTTCCTGGATGACACTAACCCCCAGAAGCAACAAAAACTCAAGAAAAAACGAAACCCCAATGGGGTACTCATCTGCAACGGCTTGGAGAACAGCAAACAGGACATTGGAGTTCAGACCGACGATCGATAGATGCTTTTGGATTGGCTGAAGGATGTAGGCGTTCAGACAGACGATTGAAAGATGCATGCAGATTGGCGGCAAAGAAGTTTTGTGGGTAGTATATGTCTGGACATCACCTTTATGTCCTACACTGTGTGAGCAGCATATGTATGATGTTTGGCATACCTTAAAGCAACAGTAGGCTTTTGTATACTGGCTGGACGTCGGGCTTCACGAAGCAGGGAATCCCATGGGTTAAGAATACTGCAACAAGTGAATGGAAGAATGTCTACTTTACAAGGAGGGCCAAACGCCTAAATTAACACAGAGACAGAACTACTAAACTACAACTATCCAAAGAAATATCAAGAGGAATAATTACATGTTTGGTTTTCTGTTTCTTTTTGACAGGAAAAATGGGGCCAGTCTTGTTACTAATGGCAGCATCTGCTTCCCCAAGGGATGGCACATCATTAAGACACAAGGAACCTTTCTTGTTCTCTCTCCCAGGACTGACACGAGTGACTCTCCCTTGCCTGCTGAGGGGTACTTCAACAGCTGCAGTGGATGTGGCTAACCCCCGGTTCACAGTGGCTAAAGGCAAAATATGAGTGGTCTGCAGTACAAGAAATGGCCACAGCAGAGACACCCACCTGCTGCTCAGACAAATTGCTAGCCCTTGCTGTGGCAAAGGCTGTTTGCTTAACTTTTTCTTTTTGTGACTGGAAGAAGGACTGACTGACACCGGTAGTCTGTTTCATGGTCAAGTCAAAAATGGTGCCTCTTTCCTGGGGAAGACAAGTAGCAACTGAAGGTAAACACTACCAGTCTACAAAAATTACCTTTTTGACAGAAAAAGACACAGTAAAAAGAACTTTAAAACACTATGCCAGCCCCACAAAAGAAAAATAAAGACAAATTTCTCCACAGAAATGTTTTCAAAATACTTTCACTACTTTTAAAATGACAGATGGAAAAAGGGCTCCATTTAAAGCTATGTTACATTCTTGAGACAGTCCTTTAAAGTAAACACTCCTAGCATTAAAATAACTTTCCTGAAGAGGAATGTAAAAAAAAAAATCAACAAAATTAAGAAAATGGAAGTCCCCCCCCCCAAAGGGAACTTTTCTAACTAGCAAAGAAATGCACAAGCCGATCGATCATCAAAAGCCTCAGATGAGCATACTTTTTGGTGCCAGTAAAACTCTTTAAGGCTACAGGCCCAAACTTGTCAGTCAGTTCAGCTCAAGCTGCCTGATAATTTGGGTACATGAAAGGTGCCCCCAAAGCTTTAGAAGCTGGCTGGCTATTATATCCTTGGCAGGCTATAACCCACACAGGTAATGCTACTAAAGCAGTGATCAACATAATGAACATTTCTGAAGTTTCAATTTGCAACAGAGATGCAGGCCTGCCTGGTCATCTCTTCAAGATTTGTTAGAGAGGATACAAGTGCTCAGGTTCTCGAAGTCCAAGTGTGATTAAGTGATATGCACAGGTGTGGAATAAATCAGTAAGTAATCCACACATATAAATGGTGGCATGTAAAGAAGAAATGCCTGCTGCTGGGCCTGGCACTGGCATCTAATAAAGACCCCTAAAAGTGAAATCTTGTAGCTATGGCTGTAGCTCCTAACAGTCAAATACCTAATTTATCACTCTTATGCCTCAAACTCCATGTTTACCAGGGCTTACTAGTCCAGCTGGGCTGAGTTGGAGAGCTCGGCAGAGAGTACCCCAGAATTTGTGACTGGGTGACTCAAGGGACCACCTCTTAGGACAAGGAAGAACAGGTCTTAGACAGAGCCAATTAGCCTGGAGAGGGGAGGTGTAAATACTCCAAGACAACCCACACAAAGTAAAAACAAAGGGTGTTCTCTCTATGGTCTCAACTCTCTTGTGAAAATGAAAACCTAGACCTGGATCAAGCTGCAACTACTTGCAGACATTCACAGATCCTGAGAGATGCGTGAGGCAGCAGACAATGCAAACATACCTCTAGGAATCTTAGGCCCCAGTCAATCCTCAGATTAAAAATCTCAGGTGAAACTCCAGTTAAGAAATTAACAATTAATAATTCAAATGCTGATTTAAAAAACTTAGTTTAATCGAAGAACACAGAGACTTGACACAAGCGCTTTCACTCGGACTCTTCCGAGCTTTTTCAAGTGAGACAGTAAAAACATTTCAACAGATAGCTTAAATAGTGTTACTTTAACCATTAATTAATTAATTATGCAATTAGCCCATTTCTTAAAAAAGCAGTACATGGTTGAACTTACTTTTGAATAAATAAATACATAAATAATTGTGCGTTTAAAGTCTGTGCCAATATAAAAGTATTAAGTGAATTTTGACAATTCATATAAAACCTTAAAAATTACTCCCTATCTGTATAGAGCATTAAATGTTGTTGTTAATTAACTTTCTTAAAAAATTTATATGTGTGCTGAGAAAACTAAAAAATTTCATACAAAAAGATTTTTTTATATATTAAAAACAAATAAAACTAGGGGATGACTGGCTTCCTAAAATCTAGACATGAATAATTATGTATAAATAAATAAATATGTAAATAAATATATAAATAAATATATTTAATCAAAGTCTGGCCTTCCTTAATCTTAAAACAGAGCTTATGCTCAAAGTGTCTAACCTGAGTTGCCAGATCAATTCTCTAAATTCTAGGGTGGCTTCCCAATCTCCTCCTCTTACATCCGGCACAACTTGTTCAAGAACTAGAAATTTAAGTTTGTACTCGGGGCATTTAAGGGAATGTTTATAGAAGGCATTATTCTCCTTCTTTCTCTCAATCTCATAAGAGTGTTCATATAACCTCTTCCTAAGTTCCCTCTCTGTTTTACCTACATAAAAACTATTGCAGGTAACACAATATTTTATTGGCGATAGTGCCAGGATCAAAACTCACACTGCACAACTGGCAAAGAAAATATGTTGAGCATAGGGGAACAAATGTGTAATACAATTAAAGTGACATCACTGTGCTACACCATTATAGCTCTGAGTTAATCTAAATGATGAGTGGAAGGGAGGATAAACCCCCCAAAAAGGAACTATCAGTGAGAGTCTTCAATACACAAACTACAAGTTTAATGTACCTTTCTTAACACTGTGAACACAACCAAATTTTCATGTGCCTTACTATTAAAGGTCAGGTGACTTTGTAGCTGTGTTACACACTTATTTTACACCACTCAGCATACTGGCTTTGACCCTGTTTGATTACTGTTGTGCTTTTTCTATTAAAAGCTTTCATTTTCTATGCACAATTCTCTGTAAAGGGTGTTGCATCATGATTGCAAAATAATCCCTTCTTTTGTGAATATCAATAAATGGTATGTTCTGATTTACAAAACACTTCACTCTAGGATGTCTGCATGTACGGTTTTGGTACTTCAACACCCCCAAAAATGCTTATAGTCAATATTAAAAATAAAGAACACAGCATACCCAGAATCTGTCTTCTGTACTGGTTTCCATGAGAGCGTTACTGTGCTCTTGAAAGAAGGAGGCATGTGAAATAGATCCTATCAAAATAAAAACAATTTTTTTTTAATTCACAAAATCATACATTTTGACTTAATAAAACTGGTCTCAAACAACATACATCGCATCTGCTAAATATTTATAATTTTTCAATAAAGGCCCTTCCAGTGTACAATACTTAAGACCTGTTACACTTCAAACTGTATAATCCAATGTAAAAAAAAAAAATAAAAAATTTAGGGGATCATCCTTTTGCAATACTAGCAGAGCACAAGGGACAAGACAGAAATACAGAGAATATGAAGAATTAACTAAGTTCCAAATCCAAATGCCTAATCTGCAGATCTTAACAAAACAAATGGAAAGTAAATAGAAAAAGTAGAGTTGTCAGCGCCACTTACAACAGTAGACATTTAAGTAGATAACTTCTATAGCAATATTCCTATAACACAAAATATTTGCAAAAGACCTGACATCTGACCTGTGGACCAATTTCCAGAGATTTCAGTAGGATGTCAGTGTGAGCTTAACTCCTGCCCATCTGACATCTGTACAACCTTTGGTACAAAGGAGGCCACAGTCCTGCATTACTTCAGTTCCTTTTGGCAGAAAAAGAGTAGTTGTATAAGAACTTACCATAACCTAAGATGTCCTTCTCTTCCATGTTGCAGTACTCATAACTGTAGGGAGGTTGCTGCCTGCAACACCCGACATCTGGGCAGTATACCAAAGTCTTAGGATCAGGGGTACGTGCTGTGTTGCTTGTCAGAGCCATAAACAGACATAGGCTATAAAAGTGACGTCTGCACATACACCCTTCAGAAATGACTGCCGCGTATAGTAATTCCTCTGGGGAGCAAGGAAAGGAAGATTTTCAGATCCACATATGCCACCAAGCCAAAGGAACCCAATACATGTATGTGCCTGTTACAGTGTCCTGTTTGGATGGAGAAAAAGTAGGAAAAATTCCTCCAGATGGACTAAACAGAGCCAGAGGGGGTTGGAGGGGACGGTGACTGAATACTGCAACATGGAAGAGAAGGACATATAAGGTTATGATAAGTTCTTACACAACTATTCTATGTCCTCCTATTCTCATGTTGCAGTATTCATAACTGTAGGGAGAGCACCCAAGCTTTAGGTATGATCCTGGGAGGAAGGCAGAGGGGCCTGGTCTATGAGACCTTGCAAAACTGACCTAACAAACCCAGTTCTGGCTCTGCAGACCAAGTCTAACTTGTGCTTGGTAAAGGTATGGCCTGAGGACCAGGTGGCCACTTCCAGTATGGAAGCGTAGTCCACCCTCCTGAAAAAGGCTGCTAAAGAGGCAGCTGACCTAGTAGAATGCACACTCACATTGGTAGATAAAACCTTTCCATGAAAGGAATAACAGGCAGAGACAGCTTTAGAAATTCGCGAAGATATAGTCTGTTTAGAGACTGCCTTCCCCAAGGCCCTTGGGTGAAAGGAGACAAATAGCTGGTCAGACTTTCTAATGGATTTGGTCTTGTCCAGGTAATACCTAAGCTGCCTATGAACATCCAAGGAATGCAGGCTTCTTTCAGATGGATTTTGAGGTTGAGGGAAAAAACAGGGAGGTTAATTGCTTGACTTAAGGACAGTTCATTAACCACTTAAGGCATAAAAGAGGTGTTAGTCCTGAAGGAGACCCTGCCCTTGTGGAATATGTGGTACGGGGGATTTAGCCATCAAGGCCTGGATTTCTGAGACCCTCCTGGCAGATGTGAGGGCTACCAGAACTATTTTCTAAGTACATAGTTTCAGAGATGCTGAGTGAGTTGGTTCAGAAGGAGGTAGTGTGAGTTTTTCAAGGACATAATTAAAGGTCCCATGAAGGCGGTATCAGTTTTCTAGGTGGTCTAATATGGAGGACCCCTCTTAAGAATAGTTTTACCTCTAATCTGGATGCCGAAGGAGAAACCAAGGGGAGACAGGTGGAAATGGCTGACAAGTGTACCTTAACAGAAAAGTAGGTCAGCCTCACACAAGTAAGAAAGGATCATAGGTACAGGAATAAGAAAGGGGTCCTATTTTTTCTTTTTTGACACCACCTGGAGAATCTTTTCCATTTTGCCACATAATTTCTCCTGGTACTAGGTTTCCTGGCCTCCTGCAGGACATTGGGTACATCCTCTGAATATAGGTGTATGAAGGTAATCAGAACTCTATCACTCACAGCGAGTCTGAGATTGAGCACCTGAGTGTGTATGAGCAACCCAGTCTTGTGCAAGTAGGCCGAATCGGTGGGGTAACCTGTGGTGATTGTCCTTGGCTAGTAGACGAAGGGGAAACCAATGCTGTCTTGGCCAAAAGGGTCACTAGCAGCATTTTTGGTTTGTCCCTCTGAATTTCTAGAATCAGTGTGAAGGGAGGAAAGGCATAAAGATACAGCCTTCGCCTAAGAAAAAGAGAAAGCGTCCACCCTCCACGCCTGTGGATGTGGATCCCTTGTGCAAAACAGAGGCATCTGCCTATTTTGGGAAGAGGCAAACAGATCTGCCTGAGGAATGCCCCACCTGTGAATAAGATCCAAAAACAACTCCCTGTGAAGCATCCTTTCTTGAGAGGGTGCAGAGGTTCTGCTGAGTCCACCATCACATTCTCTGCTGAAGGGATGTACACTGCTTGCAGGTGAATGTGCAATTCTGCTGTTAGGGTCCAAATCTGAATTGCCAGGCTGCAGAGATGGAAGGACATTGTCCCCCCTGCTTGTTGATATACCACAGGACAGTCATACTGTCTGTGACAACATTTAAGGTGCCTGGTTGGAGAATTGGATGGAAGACTTGCAAGGCTAAGAGAAGGGCCCTCATCTCTTTGATACTGATGTGGTCCCCTTTGCCTGAGGGAGGACCACTCTCCTTGAACTTTGTTTTGTTTGTTGTGGGTTTGCAGGACACCTCCCCAACCCAGGTCTGAAGCATCTGTGGATTTGTTGTGAGGGTGTGGGGATTTGCAAATATATAACCTGGGTGCAGCGTACGGCTGCAATCCACCACTGCACTTCTTTTTTCATAGGATGTTACTAGGCTAATGGCCATGAGGCCCTTTCAAGCCTAGTCAAGAATTATGACATATTCCCAAAGTCAGCACCTGTCCCTCCTGTCAAGCAGAGACGCAGGTGGGATCCCAGGGGTAAATTTTCTATTTCCCACCCAATCATCCAGGTTACGCTTAAATGAGGACAGACAGGTGCTCTGTTTCACATGAAGAGGAAGTCTGTTCCACAAATGAGGGAGTCTCTGGGACACAAATCTGTCCCGTCAGCAGGTCCTATTAATGTTGCAGGCTAGGTTTAGGTCTCTAGTACGCATTACATGTGTGGTGTTGGATTTGTGGATATGCAGGATTTCCAAAAAGGCAGGGTCCGAGATGGCCCTAAAAGCCAGACAGAGGTCTCCTCTGAGTAGTCTATATGAGGCAGAGTAGAGTGAGAGGGACTTCAACCTGTCCACATAGGACAGATGCTGGAGTCCCTAGATTCTTCTGGTCAGGAGCCTTTGCGGTCCTTCCAGCTGCTGCAAGTGCCTAGTCAGGTACATACCAAAAGGGGCATTGTACTCAATAATTGGCCTGATAAGGAAGAGTACAGTGAGGCAATGACCTCTTTTCCTCAATGCTTATGCCTTCATTTATGAGATGAGCCATGTAGTATGCTTTACGCACCACTGAGGCTACATGTTGATCAAATGCTAGATTACTATCTATCATGGTGCCCAGATCCCAAACCACCGATTCCATTTTTAGGACATTATCGTTGATGTGGTACTTGCCGGGGACCTCATTCTTGCCAAAGGGGACTACAATACATTTTCTGGCATTGAGTTTGAGGCCATGTGTCTGGCACCAGTCGTTTGTTTTGGTGAGGCCCTCCTGAAGAATATTATCATTTGGGGTGTTTATGACCACTCCCAGGTTGCAGTCATCTGCAAATTTGGTCAGCCATAGACCTTTGGTTTTTGCCTGGACATCAGAAAAATATATTCCAAAGAGCAGAGGCCCCAAGACTGCGCCCTGACGGATGCCACTATTTACAGGTCTATTTGAGACGGAATCCCCTATTTTAACTGTGTGGGTTCTGTCAGTGAGCCAGATGACAACCCATCTAATGATGTACGGGTCGAATCCTAGCTGGGTGAGCTTGTCAACTATACCCAAGTGGAGAATGGTGTTGAAAGCCTTGGCCAGGTCAAGGTATAACATGTGCACCTCCTTTCCCTCATCTAAGGCCTTGGTGAATCTCTCGCAAAAGTCCACCAAATTTAGCAGGCGTGATCTCCCCTTGACAAAACCAAACTGAGTAGAGGTCAAGTGCTTGGAGGCTGCCAATGTCCTGGTCTATGAAGTCCACAATTATGCGTTCCATGGCTTTGCATATCAGGCTAGTAAGGCTAATGGGCTGATAGTTACCTACGTCTATGGTTGCACCACCTTTGTGTAATGGAATGACAGAAGCAGTCCTCCATTCGGTAGGTACTCTGCCAGTGCATAAGCTGTGGTTGAAAAGGATGCCTAACGGTGTTGCGAGTTCTTGCTTGAGGTGCTGTAAGACGCAGCCTGGGATATTGCGTGGTCCCATTGAGGCCGTATCTTTTGCCTTTTAAAGGGCATTTAGGATCTGCTCATTAGAGATACTTGGTGGGGAGCTTTTGATCAGGTCGTCTTGATTTACTGTTGGGGGGGGAGGAACAGCAGGGTGAAGTTTTCACTAACCCTGTCTGCAAGTAGGTTAGCTATTTCCTCGGCTTTAGTGTATGTAATGCCATTAACCACAAGTTCAGTACAGAGCTGTTGCTTGCTCTTAAGGTTGCGGACATAGCTAAAGAAGGCCTTACGATTGTCCTTTGTTGAGGAGGCCAGCTTGGACTCACAGTCAGCTTTGGAGGATCTCACAAGTGCCCTTATTTGTCTGTTAAGGTTAAGGAGGGTGAGCTTCCAAATTGGTGCATTCCCCCTCCTGCTCTAGGACAGCAGCTTTTTCCTTTTATTATAAAGTCTGTTAATAGCAGACGTCCACCAGACAGGTTTGGTTCTTCTTGAGAAGGCAGTATTGGTATAGCTGTATCTATGCAGTTGTATAGGTGCTTGTAAAGCACCCTGGTGTAAGCCTCTGCGTCAGTGACTGTAACCTCAGTTAGGATGGGAGGTACCAAGCTGCTTACACCTGCCCATAAGGCTGTTATAGTCAGTTTTAGAAAAGTTTTTTGTCTGACTACAGCTGGAGGGGTGACACTGACTATGAGGGTGACTGCTTGGTCGTCAGATTTCACTAGGGAAAGTGACACTGTAGGGGGTACTACAATGTTTACCCAAGTTTGTCAATACCAGGTCCAAGATATTCTCACCTCTTATGGGGGTGATTATTAGCTGGTCCACAGCACTGGAGTTGACAAAGTCCAAAATTGTTGAGCAAATGAGTCTTGGCTAGAGTAATTACTCGTGTCTATGGATGGATAATTGAAGTCGTCCAGGATCAGTGCAAGGTTGAATTTTTACAGATTCAAGTAGGTCCAGCTAGGTGGAATGGGTACCTTGATTCGTGGATGGGGGTCTATAGCTGGCTATGACATGGATGGGTGTCTTGTCTACAGTTACCTGCACCTGGAGCGTCTCCTGTGCATCACACTTTTTGATCAGCCGGGAGAGGTGTTTGTCCTCAACATATACATAGATACTCCACCACCTCTAGGTTTTTAGGAACTCTGTTTGGGGTCTGAAAGTGGGGAAGGATGAGTAGCCAGGTGAGGCTGGGGTGCTCTCACATGATTTAAACCAGGTTTCTGTGACATCACACACGTCTGCATCTTCCAGGGTTAGATATGCCTCCAGCGACTGCAGTTTTGTGGCGAGGCTCCTAGCATTAAACAGCGTGACCTTTAAGTTGTATTTTGATGCGTTCTTTACATTAATATTTTTTCTCTCATGACTTTACCTAAAAAAAGGCACTATGGGGGAGGCAAGAGCCTTTGCCAGTAGTCAGAAGCCCTGTGGGGACAGAAGAAGGCAGTCTCTGGCAAAACATTGAGGCCTGTCAACCATCTCATTCCAGGTTGTCAGGTACTGGATCCCCTTTGAATGACACCGGAAGCTAAGCCAATTATTGAAGTCCATCAGTTTTTTGTTTGTATTGATGCATCATTCTGGGTGATGGTAAGATGCTGCTTAAGGCTTCATACAGTCCAGAGAGGTATGTCTCAAGTCATTCACCCAGTGTACAATGACTGAATCATAACTGTACTTGCTGCTGACAGACTGCTGGGACACTCGCCTCAGTTCAGCTCAGTTCAGAAAAGCGTAAGCTCGCGCAAACACGCGGTTTAAATACCAGGAGAATGGAAGTACAGTAAAACAGCTGAGATTGTACAATTTACCTCCTCTCTAGGCTTTTAACCAATCACCATATGCCAGGACAGGTTCTGACCAGCACAACTACTCTCGGTAGGGTGCGAGCAGGCCCCCACCAGCACCAGATGATATGGAGAAACCCCTAGGTTCAGACAAACAGCTCTGGATGCGGCACCTGTGTGTCCAGGCTATGCTAAGGCTATTACCAGCACTACGAGCAGTTAAAACAGTAGGAGTGGATACTAGCAAACAGAATCTGTCGTCAGGCAGCCCTTGATCGGGGCCGTTCCAAAGTCCGGTCCGGCTTGCTGATGTCGCCACCCGGCCCGGTCATCTCTCTGTGTCTTCGGTGTAAAAAGGCATCAGCCCAGCGCCCTCAGTGTTTCTTTGCCCCAGACCCAGCAGTTGCCCTGGGGGGGGGCTTTTTTTTAAATAATGATTCAAGTAAGGTAGCAGAAACCTCAGTAGTAGTCATTTGATTCAGCTGTACTGATCAGTTTTTTCTCGGTTTGGGACACCCGCTCTTTGCGATTCCATAACCATGGTTCAAACCGGGACGGACGAAGGACATGTTTTTTCCGTTTTAATTTTTTTTTAACAATTTTGGGGGATCCGGATAATCTTAAAAAATCGGCTGAAAAACTGTTCAAAAAAAAACCGCAAACTCGACCCGAAGCCTAAGCGTTAGATACGTTAGCCGCACAGACAGGCTGACACAGGCTGCTACGCGGCAAATGGGCACAGTAAAAACAAAATCTTTATGAGGTATTTGTTTATAGATTTATTTTGTTTCCCAGTTTTAGAACATGACTTTTCTGACAGCATGAAGAGTTGAGGCAAGTAGAAGCTCAGGTACTTAGCTTACAGAAGTCTTGGCAGTAGTATTCGGTAGTAATGTCTCTGGATCGACGACCCCAGCTTGCTTTTCGCCTTCTGCTTGAAAGCGCCGCAGAAAGGAAAAGGATGCCCAGATGTACTTACCCGAAGACCAGCAAGAGATGGCGTGTCGGAAGTGGGACATCAGCCGGGCCGGACCCGAGACCCGGACCGTGGAGGACCGGCGGACCGACAAGGAACCTTGACCACAAGGAAGACTGCAGTTGCACATCCACAGTACACACCACTACACAGAACTTAAATCAGTTTATTACTAAAAACAGCAAAAGGAAATGCAATGCAGTCTAAACTGCTTAGCGACACTTATTCACAAGTACAGAGCAGTTCAGAAAAAGTTAGCTGTAACAAAACACAACTGCAATAGTAGTTGTAATAAGATTAAAAAAGCAATTGGTTTTTTTTTATTCTTTGTAGTGTCTCTAAAGCTTGAGAGTCAGCAAAGTTAACGCAGGACACTTGCCTCAGTTCAAACAAGCTAGGCATGGGAGGAGAGGTAGAGGAGCATCCAGGAGGTGTGAACGTTTGTTCCACCGACTCCTCAGCACCCACTGAAATTTTCTCATATGCAGCCTTGCTAAGGGGAGCATGGGTATCAAGGATGACATGTGGCCTAGGACCCCCGTGAATTGCGTGGCAGATAATGTTTGGAGAGAGAGGAGTGTTTGGAGGTAATGTGCGATGGCTTCCACCTTCTGGCAAGGGATGAAGACTGCCATCTAGTCTGTTTTTATCCTGCACCCCAAGAAAACCAGGTTTTGGGTGGGTGTCACATAAGATTTTTCCTGGTTCACAGCGAACCCTAGGTTTGCCAGGGCTCTGGGCACCATGCTTAGGTGGTGACAGAGGGTGTGACAATTCTGGTGAAATATCAAGAGGTCATCTAGGTATGGATATATTTGAATGCCCTGTATTCTGCAGTGGGCGAAAACTTGAGCTAGGTACTTTTGAATACTCTGAGGGCTGCAGAAAGCCCAAATAGAAATGCAGAAAAATTGAAAATGCAAGGAACCCATGGAAAAGCATAGAACCTTCCTCTAACTGAGGTGAATAGGAATATGAAAGTAAGCATCCTTCAGATCCAGGGATACCATGAAGGCTTGATGAAGGATGAAAGGTAGGAGGTGATGCAATGTGAGCATTTTGAAGGTAGGCACTCTGAGGAATAGATAGAGTACAGATAAATCCAGGAATGGCCTCCCAGGGCCATCCTTTCTTGAAACTAAAAACATCCCTTGTTTGTCTATTCTGGAGGTACTCTTTTTCTATGGTGCCCTGGGCTTGAAGCTGATCCAGAACTGAGGGAAGATATGAAGCTGACTTGTAAGCAGTTGGGGTATCCCCTGAAAGGGAGGAAGTGTCCAACAAGTCATAAAATATCCTTAGTGGATGACAAAGGACCAAGCCTCTGAGGTAATTTTCTGCCAGGAGGGTAGGGAAAGGGTGAGGTGGAGGGATAAGGGGGTGGAGTTGGGTAATGGGTTTGAATCACAGTGGAGGTGAGCTCTGTCTTGGTCAGGCTGCCACCGAAAGGGAGCTGGAGTGGAGACGGAACTTTGTATAGGAGTGGAGTGTCTCCAAGGCTGCCTCCATCCCTTCACCTGTGGGGCGCTGGAATAAGAGGATTGCCTCCTAACAAAGGTGGTCCTTTGAAAGTAGTTCCTATGATACCTAGGAATAGGAGAGACTAACAAATGCTTTAGATTTAGTAGCTCCTTGCCCTTTGCCTGTAGGGATTTAAGGAGCTTTGCAGAGGCTGCACCAAAAAGGGCCTTATTATCAAGAGGTGCATTTAACAATTTTGTCTGGACATCCATAGGAAGCGGCTGTAAACTCACTCAAGAATATCCTCTCAAGACAGAACCTGAGGCCGCAGATTTAGAGGATGCCTCTGCCGTATCATAACTGCACTTTACGGAGTGCCTGGTCACTGAGAGGCAATAGAGAGCAGGGCAGAGAGTTGTGACTTACCAGGGGAGTCTGGCACATCTGGGATCAGTGCAGAAACTTTTGAAAGGGTATCTAAAACAAACCTAGCCATGTGAATTTGATAGTTTAGGGCTCTGATGGCTAGAGTTAGTTAAAATATATACTTCTTGTTCCCTAATCCATCCATAAATGCGCTGTCTTTGTCAGTGGGAAACAGAGAGGTGGAGGGCAGGTGTCTGGATGATTTATCTGTTGACACTGCAATGACAGCAGGGTCTGCAGGGGGTTCTTTAATAGGAACGGTGTATCCTGAGGAACTTTATAAAATCTGGACATTTAGCAGCTGGGGGCTGAGATTCAGGGGTCTGTGATGCAGCCAGAAAGGCATCATGAAAAGCTGGAATCAGGGGAGGGACTGCAGATGAAGAGGGCTGGTCCATCTGCAATAATTCAAAGAATCTCTTTTTTGTTTTAGAGACATCTGAGGCCTGCCATTTAAAATGATCTCTCATCAGAAAAATGGTGTCCCCAAAGAATTACTCTCCTAGAGAGTCAGGACTAATAGAGCCCTCCTCCTCTAGGATAATGAAGTCCTTGGGAGATTCTATCTGGGAGCAATAGGTACGTGATTCATCAGAGGAAGAGAGTTCCTCTTCTGAATCCTCTAAGGCCTGCCACAGGTGTGGGAGTTGGTACAGGTAGCCGAGACTGGAGGGCCAGGAAGGCCCTGAAAAGATTTGGGGAAAAAACTTCCTATCCAGGAGCTGGTTCGGCTTCTCTATGTTCCCTATATTTTAATTTCTGTTTCCTCTTCAGAAGAGAAGGATGTGTTGACTTACAGGCAGACGTCTGGAAGGATAGAAAGGCTATAGTAGGGCCCTGCCGATGTCCCAAGCAGTAGTTCCCCTTCACCACCAGGGGCTGATGGCTGATCAACCTTAGTAGACGTACTCTGCATTTCCACTGAACCGGCTTCCACTGTGGTTCCTGGTTCTAGCAGTAAAATGGGCATCCAACGAGACCCTGGGCTAACATCTGCCTCGAGAGTTTCACCAGACTCCTGAGGTGCAGCATGGGAGTCGGGACTAACTTTCTTGGCCTTCTTCCTAGGCGGCTCGTCAGAGGTACCTACTACACCCTCCATGTCTAACGCTAGATGCTGGAGCCTCTGATTTTCTAAATAAAGCTTCAAGGCAGCCAGACAGCTTTGAAGCATTTTAGATGCAAAGGATTTGCAAATATCATAAAGACGTATGGTCGTGCCCTTCACCTAAATAGAATAAGCACTTATCATGCATGTCCTTAGTGGAATTAGTCTTCCACAAGCACACTTCCCTTTCCTAGCTGACATGTACGTTTGAAAGGCAATAATATGTAAGCAAAAAACCCAATGGGGTACTTATCTGAATCAGATGGCTGAAACAACAAACAAACTGATTCCCGGAGCTGGCGATTGGAGGTCTGTAGATCACTGTGGCAGAAAAGTTCTGAAGGGGGTATGTGCAGACGTCACTTTTATAGCCTACATCGATTTATGGGTCTGAGAAGCAACACGTCACGAACCCCTGCTCTTAAGACTTTGGTATACTGGCCAGATAAGTGCTGCAAGCATCAACCTCCCTACAGTTATGAATACTGCAACATGAGAATAGAAGGACATCCTCTGATCTGCATCTTCCTTGGTCTAATGGCCCTGCTCTACACTTTTTTGTGCATATTGTTACTAAGTCATTCTTGTAGATGTTGAGAGCTGAAAAGAATAGGCTGGGCAATACTGACTACTCCTGGGTTTCGGTGAGGTTTCTAACATTCCCTTTATTTACTTCTGGGACATTTCAAGTACTTTATCTTTTCAATGGGGATGGAGGGAAGGTACCTGTACTACTACAGTGATCGAGATGAACACCTACTGTTATGGTAAGCTGTTCATACAACATTCCAGAAGTGATCTCTACTGCAGAAGTATTCCTTGCATATGGAAGAGTACCAGAACTACATAAGGAATACCTAGTTATGGTCTGCAACAGACTTTGCACAATAGTAACTCTAAGCCCCTTACCTACCCCGCTCTTGAACTAGACTTCTACCTTACAATGCTTGGAGAAGGTGTGTGGATGTATTATCCATGCAGCAGCCACTCAGATGGCCTGGGTAGATACATTCTTGAAGGATGGTTGTCACCCTAGTGGAATGGGCTTCAACTGACTCACAGAAAAAGGTTATATAGCAGGCTAGTTACTTTTGACGGGAATTGCTTGTTAATAGTAATGCCTGTTCTTCCTGGTTGGAATGATAACACCTGGACCCCTTTCCTAAACTGACTGCTTTGGTCACTACAGCGTCTCAGCTGCTCATGGGCATCCAGGGAATACAAAATCCTTTCCTCCTTTTTGTAGGATGGTGAAAAATGATGGCAGCTCAATGGACTGACTCAGACTCAAGTCACAAAACTACCTGTAGTATAAAGATAAGGTTAGGCCTCAGACAGAGTGCACATAACAGCTTGTAGTTCAGATATTCTTCTGGCAGATATAACCACATAAAATACTACTTTCCAAAACATCAACTCAGTGGGGCTGGTGTACTATGACTGTCAGGAAATTAAGTTAATCTGTCTAATACAAAAATCAGGTCACAGGGTGGGGCGAGGGAAGAATCTGATTTCTAAGAGGATCTCTGTGTAGGACCCTGTTGTAAGCTTTAAAACAAAGCATCTGGACTGCATTTTGCATTCAGGGAAGTACATTTTAACTAAATTTAAAATACTACACTTCCCTTACCATTTAAATCTGTTTTTATGTGCTGTGTTTACTCTTTACCTGAAGTTAACACTATTAACTTACAGCACTTTTATAATCTGCAGTGCTTTTCAAATTGTTTCTGTGCCGTGCCTAGGTGTTCTGAGTGTACCCTTATTTTACTACAATTTTACTAGCTCCATTCTGAATCTGCAGCTACAGCTATAAATTGATTTGGGTTTTGCAGTATCCATTCTTATTTCACTGAGCTCTTCAGTAGATTATCAACATCGTTCATATAACTCTGTGTTTTGGTCACTCTTCAGACAGTACCCATTGTTATTTTTCTGAACTCTTAAGTGGATTATAAGTATTACTCATCTAATTTTGTGCTGTTGTCATTTTTCAAACTTAAAGCAGCCAGTTTTGGCCAGTTGTGAGAGTTATAGGTTCATAGGTTCATACTAGGCTATCTGCCCTAGGGCATTTATAAGCCTAGCCAGAATGTGTTTGGCTTTCACCACCCATTTTAAATATATTTTGCTATGCCCTTTTTCGAGGTTAGTATAACTGTGCCTCTGTCTAACAGTGACACAGAAGTGATACCCGGGGTAAACCTACGATCTCTCATCCACTCATCAAGATTCCTCTTGAAGAGAGTCAATGAGGGACTCTGCCTAACCTGGACTGGGATTTTATTCCAGAGTGAAGGGAGCCTCTGGGTTATGAATCTGTCCCTCCAGCATGTCCTATTTATTTCAGTGCTGAGGTTCAAGACTCTCGAGCGCGTAGCTCGATGGGATTTGGATTTTCTGAGGTACAGCATGTCCATTAATTCCAGGTTGGACATGGCTTTATACGTCAGGCACAGATCACCTCTGAACAGGCGGTATTGCCACTGAGTAGAGCTGGAGTTTCTTTAACCGGGCAGCATATGGCATCTGTTTGAGCCCTTTGATCCTCTTGGTGAGGTACTTTTGGGGTCTTTCCAGTTGATGCAGGTGTCTGGTAAGGTACATCCCAAAAGGGGCATTGTACTCAATTATGAGCCTGATGAGGGATGAGTAAAGAGGCACGATGACCTCCCCTGATCTAGATGTGAATCCCTTCATGATTAGGTGGGCTATATAAAATGCTTTTCTAACCACTTTGGCCACGTGGTTGTCAAATGAGAGATTGCTATCAACTTGGGTCCCCAGGTCCCTAATTACTTCTTCTGTACTTAATGGATTACCACCTATGTGGTAATTTGTGGGCACTTTGTTTTTGCCAAAGGGGATGACTATACACTTTTTGGCATTTAGCTGGAGGCCATGGCTCTAGCACCAGTTGTCTGTTTCTATGAGGCCCTTTTGGAGGATGCTTGTGTCGGCTGGAGAGTCGATTATGGCGCCCAGTTTGCAGTCATCTGCGAACTTGGTCAGCCACAGTCCTTCCGTGTTGGCCTGTACCTCCGAGAAATATATACCAAACAAGAGAGGTCCCAGGACTGAGCCTTGTGGGACACCACTTGTAACTGGTTTGGAGTCTGACATGGCTCCAGCAATTCTAACCATGTGGGTTCTGTCCTTGAGCCAGTTTGCAATCCATTAGTGACATAGGGGTTTATATTTAAGCTGGTGAGCTTATCTATAATGCCCAAGTGGGGTATTGTATCGAAGGCTTTTACGAGGTACAGGTAGGCTGTGTGGACCACCTTCCCCTCGTCAATGGCCTTGGTGACGGTTTCAAAGAAATCAACCAGGTTTAAGAGGCAGGATCTGCCCTTAACAAAGCCGAACTGGGTAGGATCCAGTGTCTGTAGGTCCCCAATATCTTTATTTATGAGGTCCATGATGATTCTTTCCATAGCTTTGCAGACCAAGCTAGTCAGGCTTATGGGGTGATAGTTTCCAGGATCCGTTGAGGCACCACCTTTATGGAGAAGGACCACTGTTGCTGTACGCCACTCTTTGGGCACATATCCTGTAGTAAGGCTGAGATTGAACAGTAGTTTTATGTTTGGGTTTAGCTCTTCTTGGAGTTCATGTAGGACGCAGCCTGGGACACAGTCTGGTCCCATTGATGCTGTGCTTTTTGCTTTGGAGAGGGCGGCTCTTACCTGAGCATCTGGGATGTCAGGGGGGCAGCACTCTGCTGGGATAGATATTTGCAGCTTGTGGTAATGAATCCATCCCCACCTTCTGGTATTTTACATTACACAAGCAGACAACCATCTTAGTCTTGGCACTGCTGGAAGCTTGAAAACCAAGCATTTAGACATTTTTCATCCAGGGAAGTATATTTAAAATGCTACACTTATCTTACCATTTAAATCAGTTGCGTGTGTTGCGTTTGCACTTTATCTGAAGTTAAGACTAAGGCACTTTTACAGTCTGTAGTGCTTTTCAAGTGGTTTCTGTGACATGCCTAGATGTTCTGAGTGGGGCTTCATCTCACTGTATTTTTACTAGCTCTCTTCTTTATTTGTCCCTCATCAATCCTTTTTCCTGCTGTGCTTTTAAACTTGGAGGCTTTTGAGCTGTCCACCCCTACTGTATATCTGGCCTTGGTAAGCTCCTCCCAGTCTCATCTTCTGTTGACCTGGTCCTAGAAACTCCTCCCCATCTTACCTTCTCTGCTGATCTTACTGGTTACTGAAAGAATAAAATGGAAGGCCCTCTCCTTCGACTGTTAAGTGTACTTTGAAACTGCCTTAAAGTGTGTGTGTGCACGCGCGAGCACATGTGTATGTGCGTGTTCCTTATCGCTGGCTTTCCTGTCTTTGAATCACTTGTAGCTAGTCGCTATTTTTGTTTCTGGCACTTTCTCACTTGTGGCAAACCGAAGTATGTTTTTACATTAAGACTGGGACTGCAATTCTAGTGGCTGTAGAAAGCCTGGTCTGTCTGAGCTGGGATATACAAAGGTGGGCTTAATTGAGAATTACCTGCTGTAGCTACTTCTTTGATTTGTTTCAGGTACTTTTTCACTTTTGTCTAAATGAAGTGTGTTTTATATTAAGAATACCCGGACTGCAATTCTAGTGTGAGTAGAAAGGTAGCCTGGTTTGTCTGAGTTGGGAAACACACAAGGGAGCTTAAAATGGCAATTACTTGTTCTAGCTAGCTGGTATCTTTTTCACCTTTGGCTAATCAAAGTGTGTTTTTACATTAAGAAGACAGACTGCTACTCTACTGACAGTAATAAGGCAGCCTGGTCTGCCCAAGTTGAGAAACACACAGGGAGAATTAAAGTGAGATTGTTTACCTGGTCTTCTTAAGTTGTGAAGCACTCTAGGGAGCTCAAAGTGCAATCACTTATTGGCCAGAGGGCAAGATAGTTAGTTTTCAGCTTTTTTCTGTCTGATATTAGACATTTGTGTGGAGTGGTTCACCCTATAGTGGTGGATAGTAATAACCTGTATAGCAGCAAACCTATAAAGCTAGTACTTATGACTTTAATCTGTAACAGAGAAAGGCTATGTGAAGTTAAGCTTAGGGTGGCTAGTTAGTGTGTCAAACAGCACTAATACCAGATCATAGCACTGGTTTTAATAATTTGCTTAGTTTCTGGTGTCACTCCAGGGGAATCCAACATCTATCAGTATGGGAGGACATCTAGCCTAAACCCTAAACACAACTCAGCTGACCCCTGTAAAACCAAGTCCCTAAACCGTAACAGCCTAACCCTAACACAGGTCCAGAGAACATGGATTTACCATTTCCTAATGTCCCTGTGGCCAGCTTGGTAGATGGGGGCATCCCAAGATACTGTAGCAATTGTCTCACACATCCACACAACCTTTTAATCTTTAAAGAAACTAACAATATATGAGAGATATACATGCAACTTCCTAACTTCCTTGGAGGCAAACATCTCACTTATAAATAAGGCTATCAAAAGTACACACACTACATCCTTAATACTTACCAGTCAGCACACACATAACCCTTCCTATGCTGAGGCACTTAAAAGAAACCTGTACACAACCAAAGACGTCAAACCATCATGAAGCAGCACCTATCCTCAAAAACATCTAAAGAACACACCAAAAGCCTACAAGTCAATGATCCCCCAAGAAAAAAGCCCATAAGGCAAGCAAACACTTTACCTAGTACTCCTGTCATACGGGATTCCACTGCTAGACACACAGATGCCCCTCTCACCAGGCTGGACAAGAAGATAACTGTTAGCTGCCTATCTGGAGACATGATCCGCAATATTACTCACACACCAAAGTTACTGCACCACAGGTAAAAATATGATTCTATCAAAGTCCAAGTGGGTGCAAATGAACTGAGATGTACCTCACTGGACTACATGAAAAGAGACATTAAGGATTTCTCTGAATAGCAGCATTCTACCTTCTCCAAGGATGATGCCATGGTATGAATAGAACATGACTAATTTTAATAACTGTCTTAGTTTCTAGAGTCACTCCAACGGACTCCAATATCTATCAGCATGGGAGGACATCGCTAACAGATCACTTGCTTTACCAAGGATAGTCTGCACCTGTCCCCCCCCCCCCGGGCTTTATCCATGCTTTTAGAGCCTTTTTTAGGCAATGTCAAAATGAAAAACTACCAACACGGGGGAAAAAAGCTCAAAACAACCTTTAGGTGTTACTGCACTCTGCTAGGAGCCTAAATAAGAAACTCCTCACCCTACAAACCTCTCCTCACTCTGGAGGATGAAGACATCCGTACTGTTACTGAGGCTTGATTTAAAGCTTCAGAAAGTACTTCAGCAGTGTAGGGCTATAGTGCCTTCCACACATTTGGAGCAACAGCAGCACAGACAGGGACTAAAGGTGGAGGAGTCTCTATCTACATTAGCAACAAATGCTTCAGCTTGGTTAAACAGAATGATGCCCTGGAGTTCATCCACAATCAGGTCTCCACAAACGTTCCTTACCGTGTTATGGCCATCTACAGTTCACCCACTACGATCCATGAAGCTCATAACTCTTACTTAGACCTACTAGAAGCATTCACCTTTCAACCAAATGCCATATTCATGACAGACTAACTACTCTCTATAGACTGGGAAATGTACGCTGCCTCTGACAGGCACGTTTCCTGGACTTTAACACAAATACCCTGAATGAGACAGTGCGCTTTCCAATTAGATGAACAAACATACTGGATCTAGTATTCGCCAACATAGGAGAACACTGCCCCCTGTATCATGTCCTTTTTTTGTGAGGTCAGACCACAAAGCTAATTCCCTTAAAATAAAAATAAATTTGGAAAACCAAACTAAACCCGTAACCATTAGGAACTATACTAAGGCAAACTATTTCCTATTAAGTGAGAGTTTGTCAAAATTAATGGCTCCTCCAAAGCCAGGAACACAGCTATCTATGCAGATTTACAGAAGCCCTCTACAAACATGAAAAAAAACAAAAATCGCTTGACTGAGGCTGCCATACCTAACAAAAGCAAGCCCAGATCTATCACCAAAAACAAACCTCACTGGTAGAATCTTAACTTCAACAGGGTATATAACAAAAAAAAAAAAGTCATGGCCAAAATCATAAAGATCAAGTCGAAGACATAAGAGTTCTGAGTCAAGCAAAGAAACTAACAGGTCTAATAAAGTCCAACAAGGTCTACTGTGAGGTCAGGATGGCCTCCTAGGCTAAAGACAATCATAAGGCCTTCTTCAGCTATATCAGGAACCTTAAAGATAACACTCAGTAGTGTGCAGAACTGGTGGCAAATGGCACAACTTTCACAGACCAGGGTGACAGTGAATCTACTGGCTGATAAATTTAGCTCCAACTTTACCCACCCCCCCACTCCATGAGAATTCCCTTCCAGCATATCCAGCTATCAACAGGGAGCAAGTCCTTGTGCTGCTTGCTAAGACCAAACATACAGCTCAATAGGCCCCAACAATTTCCCTGGTTACCTCCTAAATAGCCTAAAACATGACCTAGCAAGATCACTTGAGGCACTTCAACTACAACCCCAAAACAGGCTATGTGTCAGATGAATGGAGGGCTGCAACAGTCTTCATAATGTTGGACAATAAATGATCCCGGAACTACAGACCCATCAGTCTGACAAGTCTAATATGCAAAGCCATGGAATAAATGATGGAAATGATCGACAATGACATCAACAACCTACAGACACTGGACTCATCCCAGTTTGGCTTTAAGGGAAGATCTTGGCTACTCAACCAGGTACTCTTCAAGAGGGACATAGACACTATAGATATGGGGGAAAACAGTGCATACTGGCTACCTTACCTGGCCAAGGCTTTTGATACAATACCCCACTCATGTACTGCTGACAGACTCAGACCTAGGCATAAATCCCTACAAAACTTGCTGGATTAAAGGCTCTCTCACAGATAGGACTGAAGTCAGGATCAGGGAGACCACCTCCACAGGAGACCGGTCACCTGCTGAGTACCCCAGGGCTCTGTGTTGAGCCCAGATTTGTTTGGCATCTACTTCTTCACCAAGTTTGCAGATTACTGTAAATTGGAAACTATCATAGATCCCTCACCAACACCAATATCCTACAAGAGGGTCTGACATACAAAAAAAGACTGGTGCCAAAGGGATGGATTAAAACTCAACACAAAAAATGTATTAGTGCCCTTTGGGAAAGCGCCCCCCCCCAGCTAATTACTCCAACGATATAATGCTCTTAACAGTTGAACTGATAGTTAGGGATCTGGGAACAGATCTAGACAGTAATGTGGCCTTCAACAAACATGTAGCCATGATAGTAAGAAAATCATTCTATGCTGCCCAACTCATGAGTAAGGGTATTGCATCCCATCACTGAGCACAATACTCCATTTGGCACATACCTAATCAGATACTTACAGCAGGTGAACACCCTCAAAGGTTCCTCACCAGGAGAAGCCAGGTATAAATACCCTGTCCTACACAAATCACCTTAAAGCCTTATCTCTGTACTCAGTCTCCTTGCAGATTAATGAGAGGTGATCTATGCCTGGCATATAAGGCATCCTCAGACTGATACTAGGATTGTGTTGGTGGGGTTTGTTTTCATTTATATAAATGTACGCTTGCTTGCTTATGTCTTAAGTGATGGTTTAATAAAGATGTTTCTTGTTTTAAAACAAGGGGCAGGAATTGAATAATTTATGTAATGTTGCTTAGGTTATATGATATACAGCAATGTATGTGAAGTATAACGTTTGTTAATGTGAATTTAATACAGTTTGATTACTTCTGTATAAATGTAAAATTGCCTATGTCACAAGTGAAAATTCAATAAGAAAAGTGTTTAAAAAATAAGGAATCCTCACATCCAGCTCTGACAGATTTTATGCACTTCTGCAAAACAAAAGGCACTAGAAACACTAAATCCAAGGACCTGAACTTTGCCTACAACATACAAAGAACATGTTGGAGAGACGGACATATGTTTTAGAAAATCCCCACACTATAGAATAAGTCCCTATATCTACATGAAATCAAAGTTATGGACTCACTACAACTATGTATCTGTGATGTTCATTCTCATTCTTCCTCAACGTGTGGGTACCAGAGCCAACTCGTCCACATGCACTAGACTTCAGATCCAACTCTAGAGCTCCTCTCTCTACCCATTCAGATTGAATCTGCTGTCTTATGGACCCCAAGACAAAGCAGAAAAAGGGAAGAACAGCAAAGCTGTGACTCAAACCTGGAACAGAAGTTCCATAATATCCACAAGGTCACTCCAGAAGAAGGAAGGGGGAATGAGGGTGGGGAGTTGATAAAGAATGAAAATGGATAACAGAGATGGATAGTTATGGTGACTACATAACTTTAATATCAACTGTTGTCCGTTTCATTCTTCCTCAAAATGTGGGGCAGAGTCCTCAACTAAGTGAATCTTGGGTGGCCCTCATGGAAGGATATTCCAGAGAACTGCCAAACCAAATGCAGCTCTTTTATGGAGGTCAAACATAGCATGTAATGAGCAATAAAGTTATGAGCATTAGACCAAGCAGCTGCTGCACAAATGTCATCAATGGAAGTTTTAGACCAAAAGGCGGAAAAAGTGGCCATGGACCTTGTAAGCATGTGCTTGAAGAGGCCTTGATAGGGACAGGCCTTGTTGAATATAAACACAAAAGAAATGCAATCAATAATCCATTTGTCCAGGGTTATTTTTTAGAAAACTGGTGATCCCACTCTGGTGGAAAAGAAAAACAGCTGTTCTGACTTCCTGAAACTTTTGTCCTGTGCAGATAAAAATGTAGTTGTCTATGCACATGTAACATATGTAGTATATAGTCTCCTTTGTTTTAAAAGTTTGGGAAAGACAAATTAATTATTTGTTGATACTAGATTCAGATGCTACCTTAGGTAAAAAGGGTGGGTTGGTTTTTAAACAACAACAGGATTCTATTATTAAATACTCAACTTCTCTGCCCTTTTTCTCCCTATTTACAGTGCCTGCTATGAATAAACAATGCAGCATTTAAAATATTTTCAGTTGACTTTCTCTCCACTAGAACAGTACCTTACTGTACTGTGGTGGTTTCACTTTCAAAAAACTTTTATCCTGCCATGGAAAACCTTGCTGCAGTCTCCAATTCATTGATGTCATCAAGGCCAATGAATACAGGTAGTTTTCTGGCCAATTCCCTCACCAAACTGACATCACAATGACCGTCCTAAAAACCCACCCATGCTGTGATGTCACAGCTCCATGGTCCTTCCCCTACCCATACAGAAAGTAAAGGCTAGAACAAGGAAACAGTACATGGGTCAAGTCTCCTGCTGTGAGCTGACAATGACAGCACGTAACAGCTCAAATTACTCTTAGCACTTTGAGAGCTAGGGAAGTTCGGTATGAAGGGGGATGTGAGATGAGTCGAAGCAGTGCAATTCAGGCTTCGCAAAGGACTGCAATTTAGCCATTCTAAAAGAAGCAAGAATAAAAAGCACTCAGTCTGTTCTGTGGCATATGCACTGTTTGTGTTTTAAGTAGTCATTCAACGGCATGAAATGTTACTTAAAACTGACTGAGACATAGTAGTTTGTGCATGTAAAATCAGTGTAGTGACAGAAGCTTTAGGAAGAAGGAGGCCTGCATGATGTAATCTTTTACAGACAAGCACTGGATTATGGGATACCTAGAGGCAGACTAAACAATCAGGATCACTTCAAGATGCTAGACCCCATGTGGTCAGACTAAGAAAATTACATATAAAAATATTTAAAAACCTGTAAATAGTTCCAGAGTGGTGTTAAAATGTAGGAAACACCAAGCCATGATGAAATAGACATATTTTTTTTGTCTATGGGTGTGGCTCTCTTTTAAGGTAACTCCATCCTTGTGAAAAACAATGCAAGGAGACTTGGAAGATAGAGCCTGGAGTTCAGAAGTCTGCCTAGCAGATGTAATACTAGTAGGAATGTTATTTTTCAAAACAAAAGCTTAAAGGTCACACTTAGCAGATGGTTTGAAGAGTCGTTGGGTCAACCCCTGCTGTACAACTGTAAAAATTCCAAGGAAGTGATGGGTCTTTCCCTGGATGTCTAAACAAGAATGTCTAGCAGAAAGGCCCTGCACAATTTGGAAAAAGCTAAAGACAATGCAGTTACTCCCAAGTGAAATTTACATATAGCTAACTATATTCTGATTGTGGAAAAACTACCACCTTCTTGAAAAAAATAGATGCTAAAAACTCTAGAACTGAAGAGCAGTGAAGGGGTCAACTGCCTTCTGAAGAGCCCAAACTGAAAATCTTTTCCATTAACTCCTGTAGATCTTCCTTGTAGAAGCTTTCTGGGAAGACAAAAGTATCTGATGTAGTGGGGAGGAAAGAGTGAGCTAACTATCAATGCAATTGGAGAAACCATGCGGTTAGTTTGAGGCCTGGAATACTGGGATGCAACACCTTGGAAGGGTGTGACAGTGGGTCTGGACTCGAGTCCAGTATTCATGGAGGATACTGAAGATGAGACCAAAACAAGGGGAACAACACTTTGCAAGGCCAAAAAGGAGCAATGAAGATAACCAAACTTTTCAAATGAAGTGCTTTCTGTAAGAACTTTGGAATCAGAGGTAATGATGGATAGGCATAAAGGAAACCGGAGGGCCAAGGGTAGACTACAGCATCTCTTGGTGACTTTCCCCTGAAGAGGGATTAGGGCAAAAAAGGGCTGCATTTGTGGAGAAATGCAGAGAGGTCACACTAAGGTTGACCCCGTGACAGAAAACCTTCTCTACCACTGTTTGATTGAGACACCACATGTGTGGTATCATAATGGAGCTAGTCTGCTAATATGCTGGATATCCCCTGTATGTGCGTTACCATAAGAAAGCAGCAGGATGAGAATGCCCACTGCCGCAGTTTCACTACCTCTCGACAAAGAGGGTAAGATTAGGTTCCCCCCTGTTTGTTGATGTACCAAACTACAGACATGTTATCACTTTGTAATGCAATAGTTCCTAAAAGGAGAAGATTTTGGAAAGCCTGCAATACCAGTAGGCCCGCTCTCATCTCTAGAACATTAATATGTGAACTGGTCTCTTGGAGAGACTACATACATTGGACCATCTGTACCAAGAAATGCCCCCACTCCAGTTGGGAGGCACCCTTGGTAACTGTGGCTACTGGAGGAGACAGATTAAAGGGATAGCCTAGATAAACTTTATCCGAGAGAAGCCACCAGTTAAGATGCTACTTGCATACTCAAGTAAGTCTGACTGGAAAAGACAGGCTGATGCAATGTAATCCACTGAACAGCTACAGACCACTGCAGAAGATGCCTATAGAAGCAGGCTAAAGGAACTAAAGTTATGGCTGCTGCCACTGAACCTAATGCCTGAATGACAAGTCTGCCTGGTGCAGAAGAATCTGCTGTATCTGAAACCTGATGAGTAGGAAGGGCAGCTGTCTGACTTATTGTGTTCAAATGGGTACCTATAAACTCCAGGCTCTGCACAGGGTGTAGATGAGATTTCGAGGTGTTGACTGAAATGCCTAACTTTAGGCAAAGTTGGAGCAAATAGTCCCTGGACTGCTAAGAGATGTTTGGTCAGTTCACTGAGGAGCCAATCATCTAGATATGGAAACGACAGGAATCCCCACAGCCTCAGGTAAGCTGCTACCACTGCAATACTCTTGGTGAACATCCTGGGGGCTGTGGTGAGACCAAAGGGTAGATCTCTCAGCTGACAGTGACTGGCTCCTAGCAGAAAGCACAGAAATCCCCAGGATCATCTGTTCAACTTGATGTGATAGTATGCATCCTGAAGATCAGCTGAGCACATCCAATTGTCCTTGCACAAAAAAGGGCAGAATTGACTAAATGACCATTCGGAAAGTACAGTTTTGTACCTACCATAAATGTAGATGTCCGATAGATATGCAACTGCAGTCCTGACATATGGGTTGTCCTGCCTCAGGCAGCCCTTCGGTCGGCCAGATTCCAAAGTCTGGGTCTGGCGTCGGCCGATGTCGCCTCCTCCCCGACGTCAGAGCGGCTGGAGTACAAAGGCATCAGCCGACGCCATCTTCTTCAGTGTTTCTTGCCCCAGGTGCCCTCCAAGGAAGGCTAAATTTTGTGAATGGATAAACAGATAAAACCAGACATGCACAACAGTAATAAACAGATACACCATAATATATATATCCCCAGCTGATAGGTAAGGGGAGAAAGGACCCAAAAGGGAAAAAACAGAGGGGTAGGAGGGAGGGAAAACCTGACTGCAGTTGCATATCTATCGGACATCTACATTTATGGTAGGCACAAAACTGTACTATGTCCTTCAAGAATGCAACTGCAGTCCTGACATATGGGTTGAATACCATAGCCAAGCTGGGGGTGGTAGGACTAAACAAGAGATGGTGTAGCTAGAAGGCCCTGCAGGACTGCCGAAGCAAAGCCTGCTCATGATCTGGAGTATAATGGCAGGTTGTAGTGTTTGGTAAATGTATGCACGGAGCTCCATGTAGCAGCCTCTAGAATATCTTTTGTAGCCACTCCTCTTAGAAAAGCTGTGGATGTGGCTATAGCTCTGGTGGAGTGTGGTCTAATATTAGCTGGCACACTTTTTCCATGAAAATAATAACAGAATCTGATGCAGTGTCCAATCCATTTTGAGATAGTTTGTTTGGTGACTGCTTTTCCTTGCACTCCAGCAGCATAGGCTACAAACAGTTGGTCAGACCTCCTGGTGGACTTTGTTCTGTCCAAGTAGTAGCGTAGTTGTCTGTGAATGTCTAAAGTATGCAGCAGCTTTTCCCCTTTATTTTGAGGGTTAGGAAAGAAAGTGGGCAGGTGAATTGCTTGGTTTAGAGACACTCTGGATATTACCTTAGGCATGAATGAAGGATTGGTCCTAAGAGAAACTCTGTCCTGATGAAAGATGAGAAAAGGAGGAACTGCCATGAGGGCATGTATCTCCGAGACTCTTCTTGCTGAGGTGACTGCCAACAGGAAAACCGTTTTCCAAGAGAGAAATTGCATTTCTGAAGATGCTGCTGGTTCAAAAGGAGGAAGAGTTAATTTTTCCAAGACGTAATTGAGGTCCCATGCAGGAATTGGTAGCTTCCTTGGAGGTTTGATATTCTTTATGCCCCTTAGAAGCTGTGTTAGCAAGGGATGCGAAAACACAGGTGGATCACAGTTGTAATGTGCTGAGATAGCTGAAGCGTGGATTTTGATGGAAGAGTATGAGAGGCCACTGTGAAACATTTCTGCCAAGTATGCTAATATCCGAGGCATGTTCATCAGTGATGCATCCTGGCCCTTGTTGACATTCCAGATGGTGAATCTCTTCCATTTGGCCGAATAGGTTTTTCTGGTGGAAGGTCTGCGTGCCTCCAGCAAAATTTCCTGAACTTTTTTGGAGAGGGAGTCATGGGTCTGAGTCATGGAACTCTCCAAGCTGTCAGCTTTAAGGTTTGCAGGTTCTGATGAACAGTCTTGTAACTGTGTTGAGTCAGGAACAGAGGCCATTGAGGCAAGGGCCACGGTTTGGTGTGAGTTATGCTCAGTAGTAGTGGATACCAGTGTTGCCTTGGCCAGTCTGGAGCTATCAAGATTCCTCTTGGTTGTTCTGCCTTGATCTTCAGTAACACCTTGGTGAGCAAAGGTAGAGGAGGGAATGCATAAATTGTTAGAGCATTCCAGCTGAAGGAAAGAGCATCCGTTCTCCAGGCTAGAGGATGGTGTATCCTTGTGCAGAACCTTTCCAGGTGATGTCTGAGATGAGATGCAAAGAGGTCTATGTCTGGTCTTCCCCATGCAGATGCTATTTGTGAGAAAATGTGTGGGTGTAGCATCCATTCATGTGGATCCAAGAAATTTCTGCTCAACCTGTCTGCCAGAACATTGTCCTTGCCCGGAACAAACTGGGATTGCAAGTAGATGTTCAGTTTCAGGGACTTTTCCCAAAGAATCATTGTTAGTCTGCAGAGGGGGTAGGAGTGAGTGCCCCCTTGTTTGTTTATGTACCACATGACAGTGGTGTTGTCTGTCCTTATTAGCAGATGATCTTGCTGAAGAGATTTTCTAAAGGCTTCTATTGCATGTATCACTGCCAACATCTCTTTTTGATTTATGTGCTGATGCATCTCCATGGGAGTCCATTGTCCTTGAATGCATCTGCCGTCCATGTGCGCCCCCCATCCATGGAGAGGCGTCTGTAGTAATAGTTTGACTTGTTGGAGGTTTGTTGAAAAACATGCCTTCGTTTAAGTGACTTGCTTGAGCCCACCACAAAAATTCCCTTTGCAGGCATGGTATAAGTGGCATTATGTCTTCTAGGTTGTGGCTGTGTTGCGACCACAAGCTTTTTAGGTACCATTGCAGCTTTCTCATGTGTAGTCTTGCCAGACAGATCAGAAGAATGCAAGATGCCATGAACCCCAGGGCCTGCAGGGTCTTCCTTGCGGTCAGGTGGGTTAATTTTGCTAGGCCTTTGAAGTAAGCTGTTAAATGCTCTTGTTTCTCCTCTGTGAGGTAATCCATTTGTAGCTGTGTGTCCAGTTTTGCTCCTAGAAAAATAATCTCTTGGGATGGCAGTAATTTTGATTTTTGAATGTTGACTGTGTATCCCAGGGCCTGCAGCAATTGAATGACATAATCCAAGTGTTTGCTGTCTGCTTGTATTAGGCAGTCATCCAGGTAAGGGTATATTTGAATCCCCTGGAGTCTGCAATGTGCCACTACTGATGCCAGGCATTTCGTGAACACTCTGGGCACAGTAGATAAGCCAAACGGCAATGCTGAGAATTGATAGTGCTCTGTTCCTGCAAGAAATCTGAGGTATCTTCTGCAACTGTGTCTGATAGGGACATGCAGGTATGCCTCCTTGAGGTCCACAGTAACCAGCCAAGACCCCTTGCCCAGCATGGGAAGAAGTTGCTGTAACGTCAGCATCTTGAATTTTGGCACCATGAGAAAAGTATTTAGAATGGACAAGTCCAATATAGGTCTCCATTGTTTTTCTTTTCTTGGAACAAGGAACAGTCTTGAATAAAATCCCTGGCCTTGTTCCTGAGGAGGAACCTTCTCTATTGCTTTTATTTGTAACAGCTTTGAGACTTCTATGAGTGCCTCTACCCTTTGACTCTGTGGCAGGTTTGGCATGCCTTGTCCTGTTGGTAAGGTATGGAAGTGGAACCTGTAACCTCTGTCTATTATGTCCAGAATCCAATTGTCCTTTGTTATAATGTGCCAGTTTTTTGAGAACAGAGATAATTTTCTGCCTAGAGGTGCTTCTCTTTGAGCCTTGGTAGGCGGAGTGAAAGGTAAGTCATTGTGATTGTCCCTACGGTGCAGGTGAACTACCTGTGCCACTTCTCTGATTTTGTGGTTGCCATTGGCGTCCCCTGTAGGAGCCTCGGTATTGCCCTCTACCTCGTGCACGCCTGTTCTTTCCCCTTTGAAACTTGTCAGAGTCTGGAAAGGACCAATTCTTTGAAGGCCAATTCCTGCTGAACCTTGGTGGCTGAACCTGGAGGAAATCCTTTACTGTCTTGTACTGATTTTGCCTTCCCCTCAATAGATTTCAACACATCCTGAGCATTAGTACCAAAAAGCTTCTGTTTATCCAGAGGTGCGTCCATGAGCTTTACTTTAACATGATCTGGCAGTGGCTGTTCTTTCAACCAAGCATGTCTACGGATAACAGCCCCTGTCATAGCTGCCCTACATGAAGCCTCCAATGCATCATAACCACACTGTAGAAAATGATTACTAACCTGCTGGGTATTATGAACCAAATCCTGCAATGCCTTTGTATCTATAGGCTCAGGAGAGGCTATCTTTTTCTGCAAATCATCCAGTAAATAATCCTGGTACTGAAACATATGAAAAAGGCAGTTAAGTGACCTCATGGCAAGGGTGGAAGAGGTATAAACATTTTTACCCCATCTCTCCAGGGACCTTGCTTCCCTGTCAGCTGGCAGTGGATTCTTGGCTGAAGAGGTAGCCACTCCTTTGGGGCCCTGTGAAATAGTTTCTAGATCCACAGAGTGGGCCTTAAAGAGATGCTTGTGAGTGTCAGGGACCCTGTAATATCTGTCTGGCTTGACAGGAGCAGGAGGGAGAGAATCAGGGGAAGCACTGGAGTCGGAGAAAACATCATCCAGGACATCCAAAACAGGAGGGATAACTAAAGGTCTGTGCTGGGGTAACTTAAGGAAGGTACGTAGCCTTTTCCTAGAATCAGAAAATTCCTGACCCTGCCACTTAAAAAGTTCCCTCATGGAGTGGAGGACTTCACCGAAAGAAAAATCCTCTGGAGGAGAGGCAGAGGGAATAGATTCCTCAGCATCAGAGTCCTCATAGGCCTGGAAGGATTTTTCTTGGGTATCTGAATGCTCTGAATCCCCAGAGGCTTCATCTGAAGAGAGGTTGTCTGCCTGCTCAGTTCTAGGCCTTTTTTCTGCAGGCGGCTGAGAACCTCTGCCTGGGTGAGGCTGAGACCCCCTGATAAGAGAGATTAGATCTGCAGCCAGAGACATGATTTGTCTGTCAGAAGAAGGGGCCTGAGAAGAAGGTTTAGGATGGACCTTGGCCTGGCTGGCAGCCTTAGCATGTGCAAAGGCCTTGATTGACATGGATACAGGAGGCCTAGCTGCCCCACGTGCAGGGGTAACTTTGTCCACGGGAATGGTGTTGGGTAGATCCAGAACTTCGGTTTCCGGAGGGAAATCAACAACCGGCACCGGTGTAGTCTCCGAGACCGAGGGATGAGTTAACACAGTGTCGTCGGTCTGGAGCGGTTGAATTACCGCTTCCGAAGGGACCGAAGCACTCGCAGAGGGCTTAGGCGTTATATCGGTGGAAGACGCGGGCCGAGGATGTCGGTCCCGGTCCTTACGTTCTTTGGTAGGTGGTGCTGTCGGTTGTTCCGACGGCATGTTGTAAGTGAAGGATTCGCCAAAAAAGTCTTCGGCAAACTCTGCCCGGCACCTGAGTGCGCTTATTAAAGCAAGCGCAGGCAGCACAGGCCGAGACGTCGTGGTCTGGGCCCAGGCAAGGGAGGCAGTAAGAATGGAAGTCCTTATGAGGTATTTGTTTACCACAAGACAAACAATTATCAACTTTCTCAATTGGTTCTGACATCGGCTGAGGCAAAAAAAAATGTTCCCCAACGGGTACCAGCTTTAGATGACTTCGGTAACTGAAAACACAGGAGCTGACCAACCGGCACTTGCGAACTGCTTCTGCTTCGGGCACCGCGCGGCAAGAAAGACTGAAGAAGATGGCGTCGGCTGATGCCTTTGTACTCCAGCCGCTCTGACGTCGGGGAGGAGGCGACATCGGCCGACGTCGGACCCAGACTTTGGAATCTGGCCGACCGAAGGGCTGCCTGAGGCAGGACAACCCATATGTCAGGACTGCAGCTGCATTCTTGAAGGACATCTGCCTTCTTCACAAACTGGTTCAGCCTGCTAAGATCCAAAATTGGCCTCAGGTCCCCTGTCTTCTCTCACACTAAAAAGAACTTTAAGTTTTGAATCATCTTTGGTCTGGTGGGGCATCCTGGATGACTTCTGTCTAGCAGCATTTGAATCTTCTGAGCTGTGGCTTCTCTGACTGGGTGGGACATTGGGAAGCTATATTCTTTTGTTTGGGGGAATCTGGGAAGATGGTGTGAAAGAACCTCTGGATACTATTTTTAGCATCCAAGAATCTTTTGTTAACGAAACCCAGGCATCTGGGTGCAAGACATGCACCCCCCCACCTCCAGAGGTGAGCAGTTGGGCAACCATTCTGGAGTGCTGAAAGGCTCTATCCAAAAAAGAATCCGGGAAACCCTGGTTTTGCAGGCCACCTCTGCCACGTGGACATCATCTTCCATTTGAACTACCCCCCCCCCCTGCCTCTGGATGAGTTGTCACCGTGTGAATCTTGGAAAGTTCCCTGGGATTTATAGAACCACATTTTACCTCCTCTTTGACTCCAGGAAAAGGATCATCGAGGGGTAGAAAAACATATCCCTACAGCATACAGGGTCTTTCCACTCTGTTCACTCCGGAAAAGCATTTATTTTATAGAAGGGCCAAACAGAGGCACTCCAAAGACAGCATTGACGAAAGAACATTTGAAAGTCTCCGCAAAGTTGCATAATCACATCCAGGCATGTCTACTATTGGCAATGCCTGAACCAAACGCCCATGAGGTACCCTCTGCAGCATGGCATATTAACCTTATGGATGCACTGGAAATGGACAAGAGAGTGGCCAAGCTGTGTAGAAAACCTCTTGTAGTCCATTACAGACACAGACTCCAAGAAGGATTTGGAGAATTCCCTGGACAAATCCCTCTGTAATCTTGTGAAGTACACTAAATAATTCAGGGACCTCAAGGCAAAGGTCACTGAAGCAAATATGTGCTTTTCAAACCTGTCCAATGCCTGGACTCTCTAATGGGGGATGGAAGAGGAACATCTGCTCTGCTAGCCCCTTTTTCATGGCTGCTGTCATGATTATAGCAACAACAGAGACTCCTTTGTTCCAACGAGGTCTGTCCTTTGGGGGAGCCAAAGTTTTGTCTGCGTGTCATGGAATTGGTTCAACAGAGTCCAGTTCCCTTCCATGTCAAGCAGGAAATAAATTGACAAGTTCATCTACTGGGGAAATCACCCAAAACATAGATGGGCCAGAACCAAAAGCTTCCAAAAAACTGACTCCTCCTGGAAAGGGATATCTGAAGACCATCCACCTTTTTGTTTAAGAATTTCCAGGATATATTCAAATGAGACATCGTCTGATGGAGATCTGAGGGACCTTTCCACTTCAAACTCAGTATCCTTGGTGAGAGATTCCATAGAGGAATGTGTGCGTCTCCTTTTGCATGTTCTCTTTTGGTGAACCTCTTCTGCAGGATTATCTGGAGAAGCATCTGAAGAGAGGGGAAGTTCTTCGATGGGGACTGTCTGGAAGCTAGAAAGTATCAGCTTATCCCTGTGGAGTAGGCCTGATAGGCTCACAGCTTGGACCCGAAGGAGAAAGGGATTTAAAACCCAAAAATGAAAGAGAAGTCAAATCTCTTGGTACAGAGAAAGCCCTCTCCACTACCTTGAAGGCTGATGGACTGGGAAAATCTGTGGCTGGTCACAAAGGACCCAAAAATACTGGAGCTGCCAGGCCCTGACCTTACCCGAATCCGTGCCTGGAAGGAGTCTGACTCTAGCTGTCCAGTGTTGAGGCTCGGGGGGGGGGGGGATGGCTCCAATAATGTTAGAGTGGATCGCAGCACCCCCCTCCCAGACCTGGTGTTAACGCCTCAGTTATGAGACTCAATCCTGATCCACTGGAACCAGAGTGGAACTAGTCATGGATGCCTTTGGAGTCAAACACCTAGTCATCTTCAGATCAGACACTCTCAGGGTTCATAGATTCAAGGGCTTTGAAACCAGCAGATGGATCAGAGAGGGAGATATCACAAGATATGAAGCGGATGGGAGGCTCGCGGATCCGATGGAGGCGGGATAACCCCCATCTGAATCTGAGCTCCAAGGAATTTCCTCATCATCCTATCCACGTCGACTTCTGAAGGACCTAATGAACAAGGTGGTAGACTATGGTCTAGACTCTCTCCTCGGCATCCCTTGAAGAAAAGGAGAACACATCAAAGGAGACAATGGTTCAATTGTGAACCTGGCTGAGTGGATTCAAAGAGATTATAATAGAATGACAACCAGATCAGAGTGTTTTTTTTTTTTTTTTTTTTTTTAGGATCCGCTGTTTCTGAAATTTTTTTGAAGTGGCTCCATAGAAGATGGAACCAAATTAGCAGACTTCAGAGAATGGGTGGGGGATCTTTTACGAGATTTCTTGAGTTCCACAGAGGATTTCAGATTTGCCAGAGGTTGAGCCCCTGAAGAAAAAGAAGGAGGAGGAAACAAACCTTTAATAACTAACTTACTGTGCTTGTCACTTAGAATTAAATGCAGCACAAATGGAGCAGCTAGTGTTGAGCAGTGTCACTCTGTGGCAGTAGATGCATCATTCCTTGTGGGCATCAGAATTGGGAATCTTATGCCCGCAGGAAGTGCACTACTTAAACCCTGTTGGTTTACCTTTTTCTGCCATACTGAAAAAACAGGCCTTCAGAGAAAGAGAGGGGAGAATGACTTTTTTTAAAAAAAAAGCAGGCTACCAACATTTGTAGAAGAATACCCTCTAAAGGGTAGAAAAAGTTAAAGGTAGAAGACGACAAGTAACAGCTATGGCATGTTAAAGGCTACCGACTGGTATGAAAAAAGTTAAGGGTAAACAGACTGTGGTCGGAACTCGCGTACTAGAAAAGACAAAAGATGGAGGCGATAAAGGTAGTATAGAAATATCGTAAAAAGGATAACATGAAAAAAAAATGAAAAACCTGATAAAACACTATCCAATTTAAAGCTCAGAGTGGGATCCACATCTATGTGACATGGTGGCAAATGAAATCTGAGGTATTGTTGGCTCACTAGGGCATTATGGGTAGACAAAGTAGCTTGAGAGTTGGATCCAAAGTCTAGTGCATGTGGCTGCGTCGGATCCGGTACCCACACGTTAAGGAAGAATGAAAAGGGCAACATCAGATGCAGAGTTTATCCCTGACTCTATTCAAATGAAACCCTGATCACTGGATGTGAAATCCCAAATTCACCTCCGGTCTGGCCTCCATGAATCTGATGGATAGACGGAAAGTAAATTAATACCCAAGTAACTTACTCACACCACATAACTCTTCAGCTACCGCCTTACTAACATATCCCACCATACAGTTATACAATGAACTCTGGGAGAAAAGTGGGACTGGTTGCATGGCTAGGCTTGTAAAGATCCCGGTGGTGGTCAGCCTAGTATAAACCTATTAACCCTATGAACTGATTGGCTAAGAAGTGTGAAGCAAGAGAAAGACTCTTAAGCATTCAAGCAGAGGCTGCTGACTGGTGCAACGTAGCCAGCAGTTCAATTAAGTATTGCAAGACTTTGGCTATTAGGCAATGTTTGGGTGAAATATTCTTGCTACTGCATCACTTAAAAGTTTCCATTTTGAGAGATATAAACCACAAGTTGTTTCCAACCGCAAATCTGAGGTAATACTAGTTACCTTAATCAACTGGTATGCATAGACAAATGCTCTTCAGATAAGAAGTGGAAAGGAGGGTGGCCTTCCCAAGCACAATAAGGACCACCTGGTAAGGTCAGCACATCTTGAATTTTTTCATTTACAGGAATTGGTTTAATATGGGTAAGTCCAAACCTTGTCTCGAAGGGTTATTTTTCAGAAACACACATGAGCACAAACCTTTCTCCTCATGAAGTTTGAAACTAATTATACTACTCCTACTGACACCAGCTGCTCCCTATGTCCAGGACTAGAGTTAGCTAGCCCCCTAGAAATAAGGGAATCCCACAAAGGGACGCTTGAAAATAAACTTTACTCTGTTAAGAAACACGTAAAAGTTACCCCTCAATATCTTCTGGTTAGCACTGTAGTATGACCCAACACTGTCTTCTCAGCGATATCTTGGATGTTGCCATGTTACTGCTAATATCTAATATGATGCATTATCATTTACCAATAAGCAGACTCTAAAAGCTACACTGATAGGCTTATAAATTTCACCCTAAATGTCTCACCTGGGACTTTTAAAGCAGTGTCCTCAATTTGCTCCAGAACTTCACACTGGTACCAGCAGTTTATCACCCTAAACATTTAACTGGCTGTAGTGTACATTTTCCTACTAAACCTATCTAAAATCTGACTTTCCTTGCTGTTCGGTAAGATATTAAGTTTAGAGGCTTCCAATGACCCTTCCAATGGGTCCATCAGAGCATTTCTATAAAAACATTTACATTCATCCTGGAGCCTTTTGAAATTTTTTTTGTGATGCGTGGCTAAAAGTTGGTGTTTAATAATGTAAATTCTAATGTATCCTTGAAAAAGGGGCAGCCAGTGAGGTGGGCTTTAACCCTACCAACATTTAAACAGATTTACTTTGAAGCAGAACTCTCTCTCTCAGCCGTACTTAAAATGTTCCATTATCAGAGTGGCCCTAAAAGGAACACCCTTCAAAGCAGCTGGTTTCATACTCATTGGTGTAACCCATGGGAGATGTGGTTTGACAAGACTAAGATTAAGGATCGCCTTTTAGGTCTAAATCAAACGAGTTGGATTTTGGTGGTGGGGAGTCTATTCCTCATCTATGATGGTGGTGGTGGGCGTCACTGGGAGAGAGGCCCTTTATCACAAATTAACTCTGCAAATTTCCAATATGAAAGGTCTGGTGCATTCCTGGGATAAGAAATATGTTGAATAGTCCCTCAGTGAAGCTGTCTTTCAAAACTGTAGGCATATCACTCTTCTTGGAGTTCAGCAGAAGCAAGCATCAATTGAGGAGTGTGAAATATTTTTTTTATACATCTGGCAGCTTGTGTGGCCAATTTCAATGCAAACTCCTGAGAAATCTATTAACAGCAGATGGAATTGTGGTTATGGAAAGACGTCTGCTGCCTGCCTTTGGAGGGGTGGGTTTAGGGCAGATGGAGACTCTTTGTGGGATTTGTAGATCAGTGTGTGTGATATATATTTAAGAAGCTTTCCGTCAGAAGGAACATGCACGCATGTACTGAGCACGTGGAAGCAAGAGTGCATTTTGTAGTGAGAAGCCAAGGTGTAAGCATGCATGTGTGTAGTAGTCAGTTTAACGTTCCTGCTATCCTTCCTGATATGTGTGTCTGTGTAATAAACTTAAATTAACACCAGCCTCATCGTCTTATTCAATATACACAAGACGAGCAACATGGTATCAGAATGGGAACCAGAGTCAAAATCATGAGTTTAAGTTGATGAAATATACAGGAGTGGATCATTCCTACTGCTCAAACGGCTCGCAAACATGTCAGAAACAAATTCCAGGTACTAAAACTCGCTTAAATTATTTTTTTACTCAACTAATACAAAATGAAACACTCGGAATGCTCAAAACAAATTTCTAATAAAACAAAATGTCTGAAACTGTAACATACTGATAAAAATATTCAAAATAATTACGAACAAGTTTGAAACAATATCCGAATTGCATAAAATGTATAAAAAAGGGAAAACTATCATATTTTTTCACTATGTGCTACTTTTTCACCTTAATTAAAGCTATTCGAAGTATCCGAAGTAACAAGTGCTGGTAAGTGTGTGCAGTATTACAGTACACTACTTTGCACAGTAGTCATTTCAAAGTGATTTTGTGCATGTGAATATTATTATAAGTACCTGGTGAGTTTATGTTCGTACATAATTACAAGGGCCATATTTGCATTGTGTTCAACCATAACTTGTAGGCATGGCAAAAGGATTTCGCAGACCAAGCCCGCTTGTATTTGATAACAATATTGCAGAAAATTGGAGAGTGAGCAAAAGCACGATATTTTCATACAGGCTGCTTTTTCTGACACAGACGTACATACAAAAACATTTATTTTGCTTAATTTAACTGGTTCAAAAGCCACTGAAAGGGAGCATTTATTTGTGTATGCACCTGCTGTGTAAGCAGGGGAGGAGAAAAACCACCATATAGTGCTACCTGCTGAAACTTGGGAAGACCCCCAGTGCTTAAATTGTATATTTAGAGAAATGTGTAACCCCCAAATTAATATTACAATGGAGAGGCACTTATTTTACAAAAGGGATCAAAAGCTTGGTGAAGCTTTTGCAGCAAATGTAACTGACTTGAGAAACAAGGCAAAAATGTGCAGATTTGGTGATATGAGAGATGAGATAATAAAAGACAGGCTTGTGTGTGCTATTAAAGATGATGCCATGAGAAAGATTTTGCTTCGAGACAGTGACTTAACTTTGAATAAAGCCATTGAGATTTGTCAGATATACAAGCTCACAGAAAAAACACAAATATGTTAAACTTGAGAAAAGCAGGCAAGTGGCTTCTTTCTACTGCTAATGTTGACAGTAGTATGCAGCACGTGGTTAAGACAAACAGGCCCCAAGGTTGGGGCAGCTTCAGTGAAACCCAGAGCCTTTCTATCAAATTTCAGGGCGGCTCCAGTAAAATCCAGAGCATGCACAGTGAAGCAGAGGGGTGAGTCAGCAAAACCTGTAGCTAGCCTCATAGCAAACTGTAGTAACTATGGTGGTAATCATGAACCTAAAAGAGAAAAATGCTTAGCTTTTGGTTAGCAGTGCCACAAATGTAGCAAGTGGAATAATTTCAAAAGTCTTTGCAACTCACAAGAGCCTCACTCTTTTATTAAGAGAGAACATTCAAAGAGACAAGTTCATCAATTAGAAAGCTGCAATTCAACTTATGTTGATATGTGTCTGTACCTGGTGAGAGAGTCAATGCAGTAGACTTGTGGGCAAAGAATGAAGTATTTTGTACTGTTCTGATTAATGGGAGACCTGTAGAGCTCAAAGTTGATACTGGTTCACAATGTAATGTTATGTCAGCAGAAACGTTTGCCGAAGTAACTGCTGGTGAGAAGCTTGATCTGACAAAGTGTGCAAAACTTGTTGCTTATGGTGGTGAAGAAATTCAAACCGAAGGCTCAGTAGTGCTTTCAATTTACTCTGCTGGGAACAGCTATGACTTGCAGTTTTACGTAGTCAAGAGACACATGCAGTCATTATTAGGCCTCAGAGACAGTTTGAAAATGGGACTGCTTTCATTTAATAAGGAAAACCACCACTTAAGCTTGAAAGACAACAGCTCAAAATTCACCCAGACTATTTTTTCTGACTATGCTGATCTTTTTGAAGATAAACTAGGCAAACTCCCAGTTGTGTACTCCATGAAGTTAGACCCTGAGGTAATCCCAGTTATCAGACCAGCAAGGAAAGTTCCAGTAGCTATGCAGAACAGAGTCAAGGCAGAGTTAGACAGAATACTGCAGCAAGGAAGTTGTCCAGTTGAAGTACCAACTGAATGGGTATCCTCCATGGTGGCAGCTCATAAAAAAAGTTCACATATTAGAATATGTATTGATCCAACAAATTTTAACAAAGCACAAAAACAGCCTCATCATCCAATGCATACAGCTGAAAAAGTTGCTGCTCTTATGCCAAATGCCACTGCTTTTTTTTTTTGTCTTGGATGCAAAAAGTTTGTTTTGGCAAATTTTACTTGACCAAAAATCTTCACTGCTTACCACTTTCAGTACACCATTTGGATGGTACAGATTTTTGAGAATGCCATTTGGAATAAATTCTGCCAGTGAAGTTTTTCAATGTGTGATGCAGCACATTTTTCTGGGTATCCATATGCTATTAGAGTAGATGATATTCTTGTAGGGGGCAATGGTGAAGTCGAAAGTGACAGAAACCTCAACAAAGCTCTGGAAAGAGTTTGTGAAGTGAATCCTAAGCTGAATCCTCAGAAATGCAAATTCAGACTACAAGAAATTACTTATGTTGGTCATTTGTTTACTAGTTCAGGCTTACGACCAGATCCTTCCAAGTACACTGCAATTCTTGAGATTCCAGCTCCAGACAATGTCCAAGTCATACAACATTTTCTTGGCACGGTCAACTATATGGGCAAGTTCACACCAGATATGAGTCAACTTTCAGCACCACTTAGAGAGCTCGACAAGAAAAGATATAACCTGGTCCTGGTTAGAATATTGCCAAAGAGCATCTAATGTCCTGAAACAGAAAATTGCCAGTCCACCTACTTTAAGATACTATGACGTTCACAAACCAGTAATGTCTTCCTACAATGCTTCCAAGTTTGGTCTTGGTGCGGTCATTCTTCAAGCAGGTAGACTATTAGCCTATGCATCAAGAACTCTAACCCAAAATGAAATGCAGTATGCTCAGACAAAGAGATCTTGGCAATTGTATTTGCATGTTCGAAGTTCCATGATTACATTTATGGTCGATCTACTCAAATTGAGACTGACCACCAACCTTTAATCACTTTTTAAAAAAGCCAATGCACACAGGTCCTGCTAGATTGCAACACATGATGCTCATATTGCAAAAGTACAATTTCAATCTTGTTTACACGAAAGGCAATCTTTTTTTATCTTGCTGATACTTTATCCAGATCAGCCAGGAAAACCATTGAACAGTATGAAAATGATATACCTAATTTTGAAGTCATGGAAGTGTGAAATTTTTCTTCCACACATCTTGATGAGCTTAGAACTCAGACAGCTTCAGATCCAATTCTCCAGAAGCTCAACCAATTTACCAGTGGAGGATGGCCGTCAAAGAAATCTTGTTTGCCATCAGACATGCAGCTGTATTTTCCTTACAGAGATGAGATTTTGATGGAAGATGGTCATCATGAAAGGTCCAAAGGTGATTGTTCTAAAATTCTTGCAACAAGAGTATATTAAGATCTTGCACTGGGGCCACCCAGGAATTGATTCTACCAAAAGAAGGGAGAGAGGTCTAGTATTTTGGCCTTTTATGTCAAAAGACATTGAGAAAGAACTTTCATCTTCTGTTTGTTGATGCGGTTTAGTACTTTTACATAACAAACCACTTCAGATAAGCCAGATTCCTGAACTACCTTTGTCGACAGTAGCCAATGATATTTTTGAGTGGAATGGTCAACATTACTTGTTGTTAGCCAACTCTTATTCAAATTGGTTTGACAATGACCTATTTCCTACTCTCACATCCAATTCTGTCATTACTAAGTTGAAGAGACATTTTTCTGTCCATGCTTGTCTGCATAAGTCATTTCCTGACAATGGTGCACAGTTTACAAGTCAGCAGTTTAAAAGATTTGCTGAAACGTGGGACTTGATCCGTTTTATGAGTAGTCCCTGAATACCCACAGTCAAATGGCTTGGCTGAACGTGCAGTTCAAAGTGCAAACCAGCTGTAAGAGAAATTGAAACAAGATAATACTGATGTTTTTCTAAAGCTCTTGAATCTCAGAAACATTCCTCACAATAATCACCTTGGTTCACCCGTCCAGACTTATGTTGAGACAAACCAGAACTACATTACCAATCAGAAGCAATTTGTTCATTCCATGTGCTAAAAACAACAAAGCAGTGAAAGTTCAACTCTTGAAAAAGAGGCTGTCCCAGAAGTGCTACTATGACGAGACCAGCAAACTGCTCATTCCATTAAAAGAAAGGGAGATAGTAAGGATGCAAACAAAAGATGTTGATCAGATTAGATTTGTGCAAGCAAGAGTATTATTTTGTAGTGAGCAGCCAAAGTCTAAGCATGCATGTGTGTAGCACTCAGTTTAAGTTTAATGTTCCTGATTTGCTGGTGTGTAATAAACTACTTAAACGAACACTGAGCCTCATCGGCCTATTCAATATATACAAGACGAGTGAAAGGATTCTTGTTGGGCTGGGGTGGTATAAAGCTATTCTTCCTCAGCTTTGGTGGACATAGGCCTCTGTAGGGATGGCGGGTCACTGTGGTCCTTCTTTCATAGTGCTCGATCTTTGAAACTTGGAATTTTTTAAGTTGAGCCATTTACCTCATTTTGAACTGGGATTTCATATGTAGAAGGCTTGTCTGCCCAAGGCTTGTATTCAAATCTTTTTTGAGATAAACAGGCTTTAAGGCCTTTGGTCCCACTCTGCAGCATTATTCTCCTGAAAGCAGCACAGTGTTCATAGGAGAAGACAAAGCATGCGTTTCTTGAGCAAAATAAGCAATAAGAATGAAAACCTTTTAACAAGAAACTGTATTAAATTATCATGCATCACATAGACAATCTTACACTTGTATAAATGAAAATAAACCTTACACACAATTTAAATTGCAAACATTATACATTACAAACCATGCCAACACAACTGTAGCTGCAAACATTATACATCACTTATAATATATCCAGTCATTGTCAGTCAACCATTACACAGCTCATTCAATTCCTGCCTTCTTTTAAACTTCATTCCTCCTCTGCATGTATTGATCCCATACTTCCCATTTTTCCTATGTAATTTGTTCCTACTCTTTTCTAAAGATCCCAGTTCCAGTTTTATTTCTGTTACTACCTTTGCTACTTATAATAAAGTTGGTTTAGACTATGACTTTCATTTTCTAGTAACTGCTTTTTTGGCAGCCATAATTAGACTCAGCAAAGACTTACAATGTCTAGGCAATTCCAATTCTGTACCAAAGAACAAAAAAAAAAATTCCCTAATTTCACCAATTTAGTCACCCAGCATCTCAGACAGAGCAGTTTGCAGGGAATCTTTAGTCTACCAACTCATTATACTCCAAAAAATATGTTCCCAGTCACCTCTTTCTTCTCCATCACACCTCCAACATCTGCTGTCTACCTGATGAAGAATTCTTTAAAGTCTGCTTGAGGTATACTAATATCTATGTAAAACACTTTCAAGCAAAGAACCTAAATCTTCCAGACTTTATTGCATATTTGGGAGACATACATATATCCCCCCATTGTTTCTTTGTGAATTCCTAATCTAACCTCTCTTCCCAATCCTTTCTAACCTCCTCTGATTGATTCTTATAGTTATCATGCAATATTTATATGCTCTAACAATTCCTTTTTTAATGGCAACTTCTGTTCTGAATTCTACTAAAAAAAACTCTACCACTGCTGGTCTTTCATTTAGAACCCCCTACTTCTTTCTCTTTGCCTATACTCCGATACCAATCTTTGACAGGGAAGACCATCTCTATCCTGCAGTCCAAATATGTTCCTGGCGTCTTCCCATTCTATTACATTTCCTTCTCCAGTTATCTGCTCCCAATACCTTGGTTCCTTTGCCAGTTTTCTCCAAAAATTCTAGCCTCCTCTTGCCTATTATCTGTACCCCCAATTGCAGTCATCCCTATTGGCAGAATCTTTCTCCATTCCAATGTTGGTTTAGTTCTTACTTTCTGCTACTTTACGAATACAATACGAGTATAATATTTTCTATGATTATTATTTTCCTTAAAGGTCTGCATTCAAAATCCCAGTCTCTCCTTGTTTGTTGAGCTTCCCCACCCATTTCATCATCATCTGTTTCCACCCCGAATTATAGTTTTCTGCTTGTACTATGTATAGGAGCCTTAACTGTGTTGCTCTGAAATATCCCATCAAATCGGGTAATTCCAATCCACCCTGCTGTATTGGAAGAATAAGTTTATCCCACATGACTTTTGCCATCTTCCCCTCCCAAATAACATCCTTCAGCTCTTTATTAATTGCTATCCACAACTTCTCCTCTGGTTGATAAAATATGCCTGACCTGTATATAAGATTAAACGGACTAAAAACGTTTAACTGAATGCTTCTTACTATCGACATCCATATAAAAGCTTCCATATTCTCAATTTTTGTATGATCTTTTGTTTAGTCTCTTCCCACATCCTTAGCTGTACACCAAAATCATTTTAATACATACTCCTAAATACTAATTTTATCATGTCCCCATAACTATGGATATTGCTGAACCAGTTTGTATGTGGGTACATAGTTTATAGCTACTGCCCTTGTTTTAGCTTTACTAATTTTGTATCCCGAAAAGATATGAAACTGTCTCAATATGTTTCACAACACTGTAATGTCCCTGTCTGGCTTTGTCAGATATAAAATAATGTCATCTGCAAAAAGAGTCGGCATTTGCTGACTACCATATCAATTACATCATTGAATTTCTGAGTCCCTTTATTTTCTTTGCCAATGGCTCTAAATATAATGCAAACAACAAAGGGGAGAGAGGAAACCCCTGCTTGGTGCCTCTACTGAAGCAGAGATCATCAGAGATGACCCCTCCCACTTCAATTTTTGACTCTGACCCTCGTATATCCTTCTAATACCTTATAATGTTATCAAGGAATGCAAATGCTTCCACTGCTCTGCTCATGAAGTCCCAACTTACTCTGTCAAATGCTTTCTATGCATCAAGACCTAACAACAGTGATATTTTATTACCTTTTGCTTCCCTGTGGACCATCAGTTTTCTGGTAATGTTATCAAATGTTTGCCTCCCCTACACAAAACCACAGTGGCATCACTTTTGCCATTCTTTTAGCCACTATAGACAAACACTTTGTAATCATGGTTTAGTATTGAAATGGGCCTGTATGAAGCAGGATCTGATGGATCTTCAACCTGTTTAGGTATTACAGGTACCACTGCTTTCTTCAAAGATGTTGGTACTTCTCCTCTTAAAATACTGTTAAACAAAACCTTCGAGATCTTTCAGTTCTTCTTCTCCTAGCTTTCAAATATCCACAGGAATACCATCTATTCCTGGGGATTTTCCTAAGGATTGGTAATTCATCACCATTTTTATGTCATCTCCTCCTATCGTAACCATTAGTAATTCAGCCTCCTCTACCTCTAACCATGGCATATTTAATTTCTTCCATAAACATTTCCATTTGTATCTTTACTTGATTTCTGTATTTCCCTGCTTTATACAAACTTTCAAAAGATTTCTGAAATATTTCTAATACTTTTACAGGATCCCTTACCTTCCTTGTTATAGGCTCCATAAGCTTGTGGTGACAGCCCTTTTTACTTTCTGTTGCCTGAAGCACTGTGCTAAAAATATGTTGTCATAAAAAAAAAAAAACAGTTGCTTAAAAGCAATCTTTCTGAACTCATGCATATTATTGAGGTAATCCCTCATTTTCTGTTTAGCATTCTGCAGTTGCTCCTCCTCTTGTTCTGTGAGAGTCCCCCTATTCTGCAATACTTCATTTGTCAGTCCCTCTAAATAATTCTTGTGACTTCTTAACTATTGCCCCCCCCTTTTTTTTTATTTCCACCATATTTTACCCTCCACCTAAACTTTATCCCACTCCCTAGTTATATTTTCAGAAGAAATGTTTATCTTCTTTAATAGCTCCACTACCCATCCTTAAATTCCTTTGCTGAACAGACAGGTGGGAAAGCAGCAATGTCGCATTTTTTAATTCATTATCCAGTGTTTTTATATTAGTTGCTATTGGTACATGATCTGAAACAGTTATTGGGTGCGTATCAAAACCTTAAATGCACATGTTCCTGTGAAATAGAAAATTCTGCAGAGTTTCTTTACGTTGGGGAATAATATGTAAATTTACTCGGAACTCATAATACTGAAATCACATTTTCCATGTCAAATATTTTCATAACTTTATTTAAAAATCTATCCTCCTTTGTTATATTTTTCCCTTCTGCCCCCTCCCCCGACACATCTTCACTACTGCAAATCAAATTCCAGTCCCCATCTGTAAGTAATATTCCTTTCTGAAAGCAGATTATTTCTCCCACAATTTTCTTAAGCTCCATTACAGCAGTTTTTGCTGGAATATAAATACATGCCAGTGTAATCTTCCTCTCTTGCCAGTAGCCCCCTAGTAGTACAAACCTGCCATTATCTTTTTATCCTCTTTTATTACTACTGGAGCTCCTCTTGCAATTAACATAAGTACTCCTCTCTTCCTTTACCTCAAGTATTCTGCTGAATAACCATTCTGAAAACCTTTATTTATCAAATTCACATGTTCAGTTCTTTCCAAGTGTGTCTCCTGTGGCACAGCTACTTGCACTCTATACTTTAAATATGTTTCACTGCTTTTTCTTTTTTGTATTTATCTGTGAGACCATTAACAGTTAAAGACATTACGGAAAGCATCATGTTCTTGAGAGATTAGTATTCCCACCTTTTATGTGAAACAGTTTTTTTTGTTAAATGTCTAGTTTTAGCTTTTGTGTTACATGCATGTATTGTTTGGAAGGTTAATCAAACAGTTGTTGGAGCATCTCCTTTTAAGCCAATGTCACTTCTTACAGAACATTTTGTTTTATAGAAAACCCTCAAACAAAAATACATACACAAAGCCAATATCCCCTAAAACTTAACACACAAAACTGTGTACATCTTCAAATATTGAAGTGAAATAGGAACAAATGCTCCAAACTGACAGCTATACACAAAGACTTGAGCTATCCTAAAAAAAGGTTATTCATGCTAAGACGCTTGGCATAGCCTATGGTTCGACTAAGTGCTGTCTGCTTGTTTTTTATAGCTCTCTTAGCTGGGAAAACACTTGAATGCTTTCAGAAAACATTTTCTCCAAGCCATTTCTCTCAATCAGACTGTCTGCTAGAGACATGAGAACCAGACAAAAAACTGTTTACTAGAAAAAAGCATTACAATATTCTTTTTCATTTACTTGTTTTTCTCATAGAATTGTTACTAGATTAAGCTAATAGCCATAACCCAATCATTCTCCTATGCAAGAATGAGAAAAAAACACACCTTTTGTCGTGCTGTTTTAAACGTATCTTTTTACATGGCTGTTTACATTTCTTAAAATTCAACAAGGAGAGAGAGAAAAGGGAGAAAAAAATAAAAATCAGGAGCACCTATTTACATTTGTATTCCCATTATGCTTAAAAATAAATGAAAAAAAATGTATAACATGCAAAGGAAATCATGCACCATGTAAGCAGTACTATTAAGAAAAAAATTGTTTTACTTACCCTTAACTTTCTCCCTCCTCTTCCCCTTTCCTGAGTATTTTTCCAAACATTAGTCACGTGAAGTATGGCATACACTTCAGAGTCCCCTAAAAAGTTTAACAAAGTCCAAGAAAGCACACTATTTCCAGATTTTCTTGTTCTATCCCTGTTCATCTTCTCCCAAACCATGTTTCTCCTTCATTCCCAATGTACTCTCGATTATTCTAGTCAACCCCTGTGTTTTTTTCCCTCTCTCAAGCATTTGCCATTGAAACACTTGAAAAGGTTTCACTGGCATAGCCTCTCTGTGGTCTTTTATTACCAGAACAACAAGGAGAATCTCCTTCTGTTTCACACATCACTTTCTGCTGGACAAACTTTTGTATTTCTTCCTTAGCATGTACCTCATTAATAAATGACTGTTTCTCCAGGGAAAAATATTTGAAGATACCAGGTTACAAGTTTGAATCTCAAGCTTGCTTCTCGACATTCCCTGAAGAATGGGATACATTTTCTCTTCTTCTGCCTGATGTACAATGAGAAATCATTCTCCACAAACACTCTGCTGTGTCCCACTTTTAGTATTTTGCCCCTGTGCCACAGTTTTGTCAGAATCAACTCCTCCTGCTTGTAAGACTGCATCTTTACTATTAAAGGTCTAGGTTATTTTCTTATAGCCAGGCTTGGAGCATACACACAATGTGCCCTTTCAATTAACAATTCCTGTTGTGGAATACCAGTCCAGCTGCTTATTTGTGCTTTCATAACATTAATAGTCTGTTCCTTGCAGCTTCTCAGCTAAAGTAGAAAATCTCAGGTTTTCCCTATGAGCTCTCTCTCTATTATATTTTGAAACATCTCTTCCTGTGCAGTCTCATTCAGACAGGCTTTTCTTCACTTCTACTCTGGGTTTTGCAGTTTTATCATCTTATCTGAATATCCATTTAAAGCTTCTTCCATTTTTTTTCCAGCCTTTTCTTGTTTGAGCTGATATACTCCATCAGTGTTTCATTTAGTGAGGCCTGTGTGCAGTTGCCTTACACTATCCTCTATGTTACTGGAAGTCATGGCTGGAGCTAGTACTGCTTTTTGCTGAACAGCTGCAGTCAGTGTTTTTTGTTGCCTGTTGAGGCGGAATTTCCTTCAGATCATCTGCATTTTTTTCCTGGCATCCAGGCAGTGCACTTACCAAGGTATTGAAACGTACCCAGAAATCTAGGTTCACTGGCTTTCTCTGCTAAGCTCCTGTTTTCATACTGGGAGAGCGAGAATTACACTGTTACTCAATGTGCAGCCATCATGTAAGTCTAGAGAATGAAAATCTAATGCTGGAATTTGCCTTCTGCAAGCACACTTAATGGGCCATTTTTGTCTGCTGTGGTGACCAACTTTGGAAATGTAGACATGTCCAATACCGACAGTCAAAACTGATAAATATACAAGTTAAAAAAGAAGTTATATACTCACCATAAAGTTCCATCTGAGTAGCTCTACTTCATTTGTCTTCAACCTGTGGGATTCCGTATTGGAGCCGAGCCAGCAATCTTACTAGCGTCTGCTCCGAGATCCAAGCTCTTCCCCCTACCCATAATACACCTCTACTACCTTTCAACCCCCAGATCGAGTTTGCTAATTCTTATACTGATAACCCGACCTGAAAACATAATTATGACCTATAACTTCAGCCTGTAGGCTGTTCATATGCCAAGGTCTGGGGGAAGGTGGGAGGGACAGTTGAAGACAAATGAAGTAGAACTACTCAGATGGAATGTTATGATGAGTACATAACTTCTTTATCTGAAGTAGTTTACTTCATTTGGTCTTCAACCTGTGGGACAGAGTCCCCAGCTACTAAACTCCTGGGTGGCCCTCATGGCAGGATATTCCGAAGCACAGTGGAACCAAAGGTTACTCTCCTTCTAGAAGTCAAATCCAATCTGTAATGAGAAATAAATGTATGAGATGAGGACAAGGTAGCTGCAGAACAAATATCACCCAAAGAGATTCTAGACCAAAAGGCCGCAGACGTAGCCATGGACCTAGTGGAATGAGCTTTCACCTGACCCGGATAGACCTGAAGGATGCATGAAGAAATCCACCTAGCAATAGTAACCTTGGAGAGAGGTTTACCCAAAAAGGGTTTATAGAAGGATACAAACAATTGATTGGATTTACGGAAATTTTTTGTCTTGTGTAAATAGAATTGTAACTGTCTATGAACATCCAGCAGATGGAGTTTGTATTCCATCTTGTTAGCAAAATTAGGAAAGAAAACTGGTAAATTGATGGTTTGAGTGATATTAACTGGTGATGCTACCTTGGGAAAAAAGGATGGACTGGTCCAAAGGGTAACCCTATCTTTGTGGAAAATCATATAAGGAACTTTGACGGACAAGGCCTGCAGTTCTGAAACCCTATTTAGAGAGGTAACAGCCACCAGAAATGCTGTTTTCCAAGATATAAATTTTAGATCTGTGGTTGCAGCGGGTTCAAAAGGTGAACCAACCAGAGCTTGAAGAACCATAGTAAGGTCCCATGGAGGAACAGGATCTTTGACCGGGGGGGGGGGGGGTGTAACAGAAAAGTCCCCTTTGATAAAGGCTTTACACAGGCTGCAGGAGGCTAGAGAGACAGAATTCTTACCCACATGAATGAGAAATACCAGCCAATTGAACCGTGACAGTAGAAGAACTAGCTCAGTCTTGAAAAATATCAGCTATAAAATCAAGAATGGCAGAAATAGCAGTCATGAAAGAGTCTACACTCCTTTGAGAGGCCCAAAAAGAAAAATGTTTCCATTTACTGCAATAAACCTTCCTGGTAGAAGATTTATGAGCAGCCACCAAAATAGACCTAACTGAGGAGGATAATCCAGGAGTCCTAGCAATTATGGGAACTGAAGCAGTCAAGCTGTGAGCTTCAAACTGTTCAGGTTCAGATGAGGAACCCCCAATGTGTGTGAAATCAGATCCTGAATGGGAGACCAGATCCAAGGCAGAGCCAGAAGGTGAGACCAAAGGAAGGGAAATCATACCTGGCGAGGCCAAAACGGGGCAATGAGGATCACTTCGCACCCCCAGTCGACAAGCTTTCTGTAGAAACCTCGGAATAAGAGGTACTGGAGGGTAAGCATACAACAGACCGGGAGGCCAAGCATGGACTACAGCATATCTGGGGGACTCCCCAGGCAGGGGGTTCAGAGCGAAGAACTCGCCGCACTTCGTGTTGGAAGGAGATCCGAAGAGATTGCAGCAAGGCTGACCCCACTCAAGGAAGATATGCTCCGCTACTGAAAGATTCAGAGACCACTCGTAAGGTATCAGAATAGTCCGACTTAACCTGTCCGCTAGAATGTTGAACCATCCCGGAATGTGCATTGCGATAAGAAAGCGATCGGTAGAGATTGCCCATTCCCACACTCTCATGGCCTCGCGACAAAGGGTGTAAGACCTGGTCCCTCCCTGTTTGCTGATATACCAGACCACTGACATGTCTGGATTGCAATGGTTCCCAGAGGAAGAAAGGCATGAAGGGCCTGCAACGCTAAAAGAACCGCCCTCATCTCTAGAACGTTTATGTGCAAGCTGGTCTCTACAGGGGATCACAGGCCTTGGACTGTCCTGCTGGAACAATGCCCCCCCACCTGAGTTAGGAGGCATCCATGGTCACCGTGGCTTGGGCAGGGGCCTGAATAAAGGGTCATCCCTCCAAAATGTCTGCAGAACACAGCCACCATATGAGGGATGACCGACAGACTCGGCTGAGTTGTACTGGATAAGACAATGGAAGTTCCAACAAGGATCATTGTACAGCTAGTGTCCACTGTAGAATTCTCATATGTAACCGGGCACACGGGAAAAGCATTATGGTCGCCGCCACTGAACCTAAAGCCCTCAATACTGACTCTGCTGTTAGAAGAGGGGAATGGTAGTTTAGAGAGACATGCATCCTCAGGTTTTGTACTCTTTCCGAGGTCAGGAAGATTTTGCACTGTAATGTATCTATTCTTGCACCAATGTAGTCTATTACCTGAACAGGAACTAGGAGCGATTTGGATGCATTGTTTGTGATCCCCAAATGCAGGGCAAAGATTAGGAAATAATCCCTGGTTTGAGAGAGTAGACGCCTGGTGGGAGCAGTGAGGAGCCAATCGTCCAGGTACGGATAGACCTAAATCCCCTGAAGCCTCAAATGAGCTGCTACCACCATCACTTTGGTGAACACCCTGGGGGGCTGTGGTGCAAACAAAGGGCAGGGCTCGAAATTGGTAATGATTGACTCCTAGCCGGAAGCGGAGGAACCTCCTGGAGCTTCTGTGCATTTTATGTGATAGTAAGCATCCCGGAGATCTAACAAGCAAATCCAGTCGCTCTCTTGCAGGTACGGCATGATGGACTGTAGTATGACCATCTCGAACTTCTTTTTGGCAACTGACAGGTTCAGGGTAGATAGGTCCAGAATGGGCCTTAAGTCCCCCGTTTTCTATGGCACCAAAAAGAACCTGGAGTAGAAACCCAATCCAGACTGATCTGGGGGGATGGTTCTGATGGCTCGTTTTTCTAGCAGCTTGGAAATTTCCTGTGCTGATGCCTCCCCCTTTGCATGTGTGGTACGTCTAGGGAGGTGTTTGGGGGATTTGGGAGGACCCACAAAGGGGATAGAGTATCCTCTGGATATGATCTGAAGCACCCAGCAGTCTGATGTTACAGACTCCCATGCCACCAGGTGCAATAACAATCATCCCCAGACTGCCTCCAGAGTAGAGCAGTTGGGCCACCCCTCAGGGTTGCTGTCCGGGTCTGTCCGAGAAAGGTTCTCGAGACCCAAAATTCTTCGGACCCCCTCTGCCTCTGGGCCAGCATCCATTCTGTCCCCCTCTGCCTCTGGGGAAAGAGCCCCGAGTGTCCTGGGAACTCTGTGACTTCCGGAACCACACCTTCTTTTGCCCTCTCTGGTTCCAAGAAAAGGACCTTTGAGGGTTCGAGAAGCGGATCCCGATGGCAGACAGTGTCTTCCCATCCTTCTCACTCTGGACTAAAGTCTCTTTAACGGTCTTACCAAAAAGAGTAGACCCGTCGTAAGGGGCGCTGGCAAAAGATGCCTTGAAAGGCTCAGAGAATTGACAGTCTGAGCCAGGCGTTGCGCCTCATGGACACGCCAGACACAGCTGCTCTAGCCGCTCCTTCAGTAGCATGTGAAAGGAGTTGCATGGACGTGTTGGAGACTGCTTTCAAAGTGGCCATCCTCGCGGAGAAAGAGTCCCTGTCCTCCTGCGACATGGACTTAGGGGGTGACTCCACCAGCTCCTTGACCACGTCACGTTGGAGTCTCGTGACGTGAACCAGGTAGTTCGGCGCTCTTATAGAAAAGGTAGCTGAAGTGTAAACCCACTTCGCGAAGCGGTCCATCATCCGTGAATGTCGCTCAGGGGGATGAACCGAGGAAGTCTCCTGGGCTAGTTCCTTCTTTGTGACTGCTGCTACCATGATAGCGTCTACAGGGGAGCCCTTGTTCTATCCTGGCCTATCCGAAGGTGGACTCCACGGTGTCCGGCTCCTTCCATGCTCGTGAGGTGACCAGGTCCACCAAGGCATCTGCTGGAGGGAACACCCAGGGAGTAGATGGGCCTGTGCCGAAAGCCTCCAGGAACATGGACTTGTCAGAAGAAGGTTTGGGGGCAGACCAACCTCCCAGTTAGCATAGGATTTCCATGATGTCTCCAAAGGAGGCATCCTTGGGAGGTGACCTGGGAGAACCTTCCCCATCATCCAAGTCCGTATCCTCGGTAAGGGACTTGGGGGAGACCAACTGCCTCATTTTACACGTATGCTTGTGAGGCACTTCTCTGGTGGGTCTCTCCGGGGGAACTTGCAAGCCACTTGTTCCTCAGGGGGAACTGTCTGGGGCTCCTTGAGCATGGGCTGTCCCTCTGACAAAATGATGGGAATTGTAGAAAGAGCCAGGGGGTCAGGGCGGAGTCCGAGGGGATAGTCAGGAATCTCGATCCAGCAGAGAGAACCCCTTCTACCATGTCAAACGCCGAGGGAGAACGAACTTCCTGTGGAAGCAATAAGGAAGCCGGTCTCCCCGGGTCCGAAGAGAGAATCTGAGCCAGTCCCGAAGTGGAAGGAGCTCCAACGGAGGGAACTTGGCCCAACGAAGGCAGAGCCGATGAAAAAAGTTCCACTCCCTCAGATCCGACATGCTCATGCTCCAGACAGCTGGTACCTGCTTTGTCGACGCTGACCCCCTGACTAAAGCCATTCTCGGATCCGAGTACTCTGAACCCGGTGGACGGATCGGAGAAGGAGAAATCGGTTGAAAGAAAGGAAGTGAGCTCCCCCTCCTGAGGGAGAGGGGGTTACCAAGAACCCCTATCTGGATCGAACCTCCTCCTCATTTTATCCATGTAGAATTCCGATAAGGACCGAGTGGACCTCGACGAGGCTACTGACTCCAACCTTACGGGTCGATGCACCGAGGCCCTAGATAAAGAGCTCGTCTCCACCGGCTCTGGGGAAAACTCAGAGATTGGAGCAGAGGGGAGTCATGGCTCCTATGGGTCTTAACAGGTGAAGGGAGGTCTGGAGGCTTCTTGCGTTTCTCCGTTCTGGGTTTTGGCTCTCTCCTTTTCTCTGCCTCTTTTCTGCTCCGCTTCCGCAGGCTATGAAATGGGAGGTTGAGTTCCAACCTGGGAGGGAGGAGAAGCAAGGGCAAGAGAAGGAGAGGCGGCCACAGCAGCCGTTGTGACCGAAGCAGAGGATGAGGCAACTGTCTCAGAAGTGGGAAGAAGGCCTTTCAGGGCCAACTTAGCCTTCCTGTCCTTGATTGCGTGCAGGTTAAAACCCGCGCATATAGAGCAGTCTGCACTAAAGTGGGCCATGCCCAAGCACATAACACAAAGACTGTGGCCATCTGCTGGGGACAATTTATGGCCACACTCAGTGCACCCTTTAAACACCGGCTTATCAGCCATAGTATCAGTGGAAAAACAACAAGAAAAAAGAATTATTTTTCTCACTGAAAAACACCACTCACCACACTCACACAGAACACACTGAGGGGGAGGGGAAGCAAATACACTCACGAACTAAGCTACAACTAAGCTAAAGATTGAACACTTGACGCACCAAGCGAGAGGAGGAGAAAGGGGAAAGTACAGTTGTATACACTTACCATAAATGAAGATGTTAAGAGTGTATTCACTGTTGCAGTCATCACACTTGGGTGATCTGCCTGCAGGTAGCCCTCAGTTGGCCCTCATACCAGAATCTTGGGATTTCTGCGTCGGATGCTGTCACCTCTTCCATGACAACAGGGGTATAAAACATGCAACTGACACCATTGCATCAGTTTTTCTTGCCCCAGATGTCAGGAGTCCCCAAAATAGGAAGCTATTACATGGTGTGGAACACCTCCAGTAAAACGTAAATACCCCTGCCATAAAAAATGGCCATAAAGAGGATAGGTAGAAAGGAAAGAGAAAACCAGGGGGCTGGAGGGAGGGAAACTAGGACTGCAACAGTGAATACACTCGAACATCTACATTTATGGTAAGTGTACACAACTGTACTATGTTCGTGCTTCACTGTTGCAGTCATTACACTTGGGTTGATTCCCAAAGCTGAGGAAGGGTGGAGGCAGTCAAGAAATGTTAGGGCTGGCTAGCAGGCCTTGTAAGACTGCTGTAGCAAATCCAGCTCTGGATTTAGAAAAAAATAGTTAAGTGGTAATGCTTGGTAAAGGTGTGTACAGAACTCCAGGTTGCAGCTTCCAGGATGTAGCTGGTAGGGACTCCCCTGAGAAATGCTGTAGAGGTTGAAGTAGCTCTAGTGGAATGATTTCTGATCCCGAGGGGTAGGTTTTCCATGGTGACTGTAACAGAAATGGATGCAGTGTGCTATCCATTTGGAAATGGTTTGCTTCAAAATGGCCTTGCCTTCTGCCCCTGTAGCAAAGCTGATTCGCAGCTGGTCAGATTTTCTGAAAGGCTTTGTCCTGTCAAGGTAGAACCTGAGCTGTCTGTGCATGTCCAAGGAGTGCAGGATCCTTTCCCCTTTATTCTGAGGATTAGGGAAAAAGGTTGGCAAATGGGTGGATTGGTTTAAAGCCACAATGGATAACACCTTGGGCATAAAGGATGGGTTAGTCCTGAGGGAAACCCTGTCAGCATGGAATATAATGAAGGGCTCCATCGCCATTAATGCCTGTAACGCACACAGTCTTCTTGATGAAGTAATAGCTAGATGTAAGGCTGTTTTCCAAGAGAGGAATTTTAACTCTGCTGAAGCAACAGGTTCAAAAGGGGGAAGTTTGAGCTTCTCCAGTACAAAGTTAAGGTCCCAGGCCGGGGTGGGAGCTCTCCTAGGGGGCCTTAAATTGTTAGCTCCTCTCAGGAACTGTTTGATGAGAGGGTGAGAAAAGAGAGGTGTCTCAGTATTATAATGAGCTGAGATGGCAGAGGCATGAATCTTAATGGATGAGAAGGATAGGCCTCTGTGGAGCAGCTCTGCTAGGTAATCAAGGATTTGAAGTAGGGTGGGCACAGCTATGTCCTTTCCTTGAGATGGACTCCAAGAACAATATCTTTTCCACTTTTCAGCATAGGAGTTCCTAGTACTAGGCCTTCTGGCCTCAAGGATGACGTCCAGCACCTGTTTGCTGAGGGATGCTGGTGGTGTATTCAGGGGATCAGCCAGGCTGCAAGGTTTAGGGTTTGCAGCAGAGGATGCAAAATCTGTCCCTTCTGCTGAGACAGCAGGGAAGGTGTCTGATTTAGGTGCCAGGGTGGCACTGCTGTCAGACTGCATAGGAAAGGGTACCAGTGCTGGCACGGCCAGTCTGGTGCAAAAAGGATTGCCTTTGGCCTGTCCTGTTTGATCTTGAGTAGTACTTTTGAGAGGAAAGGCATAAATTGAGAGGTTTTCCCATGTAAAGGATAGGGCATCCACCTTCCAGGCTCTGCTGTGAGGATTCCTGGTGCAAAATTTGCTCAATTGGTGGTTTTTGGGGGGGGGGGGCAAAAAGGTCCACCTCCAGTGTTTCCCACCTCTGTTAGAAGTTTGAAGGAGTTGGGTTCCAGTTTCCACAATTTTGTTTGCCTGGTAGGAATTGAGCTTGCAGGAGCACTTGGTTGCTCAAGGCTGTGTTCCACAAGGCCGTGGCTAACCTGCAGTGTGTGTAAAAATGAGTTCCCCCCTGCTTATTTATGTACAACATAACTGTGGTGCTGTCTGTCTTTATCAGGAGCTGTCCTGGAAGGATAAGATATTTGAAGGCTGTCAGAGCATTCTGTACAGCTAGCATCTCTTTTTGATTGATATGCAGGGGAATTTGTTCTGGGCTCCATTTGCCTTGAATGCATTTGCCTGCCAGGTGAACCCCCCCATGCATAGTCTAATGAGTCTGTTGTCAGGGTTAGGGCGGTGAGGGGTTGAGTGAAAGGAAGTCCCTTGTTGTGGTTGCATGCCTCTGCCCACCAAAGGAACTCTGCCGTTAGACAAGGTATGATAGGAATCACTGTTTCCAGGTCCTGAGGATGTTGACAGAGACTTTTTAAGTACCACTGAAGTTTCCTCATATGCAGTCTTGCATACGGAATTAGCAGAACGCATGAGGCCATGAACCCTAGGGCTTGCAGTAATTTTTCTTGCAGATAGCTGGGTTTTGGTGGCCATTAGTTTGAAATAGTCTGTCAAATAGACCTGCTTTTCTGGAGTGAAGAATGCCATCTGGGAAGTTGTGTTCAAGCTTGCTCCCAGGAATATAATTTGTTGGCTGGGCACCATTTGTTACTCATTTTCATTAATGGTGTATCCCAGTGAAGTCAGAAGTCTTTTTACAAATGCCAGGTGCTGAAGTAGCAATTCCGGACTGTCTGCCTGAATCAGGCAATCACCCAAGTATGGGTAAATTTGATTATTTCTCTGCCTGCGGTATGCAATGGCTGGAGCCAGGCACTTTGGGAATACTCTGTGTGCAGTAGATAAGCCAAAGGGAAGTGCAGAGAACTGAAACATAGATATTTCCTGCAAGACTCCCTTATGGGGATGTGCAGATAAGCTTCCTTTAAGTCTAGGGTGACTAACCAGGCATCCTTGGCTAGCATAGGAAGAAGCTGTTGCAGTGTAAGCATTCTGAATTTTGGGACCACCAGAAAGGTGTTGAGAATTGATAGATCCAGGATAGGGTGCCAAGAGCTCTCTTTTCTGGGCACCAACAACAGCCTGGAGTAGAAACCCTTTCCCCTTTGTTCTATTGGAACAGGATAAATAGCCCTGATATGGAGAAGGGAAAGTACTTGCTTCTGAGCCTCTGCCCACTGGTTTGCAGGAAGGTCTGGCGACCCGCTTGGGGTTGGTAGTGAGTGGAAGTAGAATCTGTATCCCTGGTATACAATGTCTAGAACCCATTGGTCCTGAGTAATGGACATCCAGTTTTTTGCATGAAGGGTGAGTTTTCCTCCTAGGGGTGCATGTACTTGGGTATGGGAAGAATAACTGGAAAGTCATTATGACCTTTTTCCATAAGGGGGTGGCTTACCCACTCCCAGTTTTTGAGGTGGAAACACTCCATTGTTTAGATCTCTGCATACCCTGAGACTGTAGTCTTGGAGGTCCATTTCCCCTGAGTTTGGACTGAGAAGGCCTTGGAGGGACTGGAAAGGACCAGTTTTTTTGAAGGCCAATGCCTACTGAATCTAGGTGGCTGCACCTGTAAGAAATCTTTGACAGTTTGCACAGATTTAGCTTTTTCTTCCATCTTTTTAAGAATTTCTTCTGCTTTTGTGCCAAACAAATGATCCTGATTTAATGGAGCATCTAGTAATTTTGCTCTGACATGGTCTGGCAAGACTTGTTCCTTCCTTCAGCCAAGCCTGCCTTCTCAGTACAGAACCAATGACAGCAGCCCTGCAAGATGCTTCTAAAGCATCAAACCCACACTGCAGAGTATGTTTACTAACTTGGTTTGCAGAATGTATTAAAACTCTTGTAAATCTTTATTTTCTGCACAATCTGGAAGTAACACCATTTTTTTGTTTAATTAGTTCCATAATATGTTTGTGGTACTTCAACATGTGAAACTGGCAATTCAAAGCCCCGATGGCAAGAGTTGCAGAGGTATATACCCTCTTAACTCATCTGTCTAAAGGTCTAGAATCCCTGTCTGAAGTGGATGGTTTCTGGCTGTAGTAGCCATAATGCCTTTAAGTCCCTGGGAAATGGTCTCTGGATCCGCAGTAGGATTCTTAAAGAGAAATTTGTGAGAGTCAGGTACTCTGTAGTATCCGTCAGGTTTTCTAGGAGCTGGTGGTAAAGTGTCAGGAGTAAGACTGGATTCCATGAAGACATCATCTACAATATCCAGGACAGGGGGTATAGCTAGAGGCCTGTGCTGAGGCAAATCTAAAAATTCTCTGAGTCTCTGGTCGGAGGATAGTCCTGGCATTTACAGCGGAAATGCTCTGTTAAGGTATGCAAGGTTTCACCAAAAGAAAAATCCTCTGGAGGGGAGGCAGAGGGAATGGATTCCTCTGCATCTGAATCCTCACAGGTAGATAAGGGTATGTTCTGGTAATCAGAAGGGTCAGAGTCATCGGACTCCCGGTCTGTAGAATCAGAAGGAAATTAAGTTCTTTGCCTTTTAGCAGGGGAAGGGCTGGCTTCCCCTAACTAGAGTAATAAGGTCTTTAGCCATTCTAAGCATTTGTTTTTGTGGCATGGGAGCTCATTACATCCGAGTGACGCCTCCAGGTGCATTTGTAGTTACCGCCTACTGACGCCTCTAGGCGTCAATATTGCTGTTCATATTTGTATTAAAAATTCCAAAACCATGCTACATACAAGGTATCAGAAGATTTTATCTTGAAGCATACATGATGGCAAACACAATTGTATTGGTATTTAACCTCTGTCAATGAGTATTTGTTAGAACTGTGAGGTGATAACTTCATTTTTTAAAGGCTCAAGCCACACACCACTGGGAGTTAAAGATATACACTCAAAACAGCTGTACTGGAGGGAATGAGTTAAGCATGCGCTCTGGACATCGGTTTTCTAGGCGTAGTGTGAACTCTGGGCCTGAGAAACTCGGTAGTTTTAGTTAAAAAAGAAGTTGTCGGTTTAATGCGAATATCAGAAGGTCGGAATACACCCTCAGAAGCTAGTGCCTGCACAGCAGCTCCAGACCCATCCAAGGCAGAGACATCCGCAGGTTCCATAGTCGAAGAAGCATCTCGCGGCATAACGGACTCCGAATGGGTCTCAGCAGAGGCCTGCAAATCTGCAGAAGCAGGCATCAGGGGCTGCAAAGGCGCCTCACTGAGTACCACTGGCAACTAGCTTAACGGAAGTGCTGTCGGCAGTTTTGGACCTATGCGGCCTGTCTTTGTCTTTGTGGTTTTTCGGAAGATTGGTACTCAGATGGCTTACCGAAGCCATTTCTGAATACGAAGAACGAGAGTGAAATAATTTAGCTACAAAAACAGACCGATGACAAATGGTTCGGGTGTTAAACAAGGCACAAAACCGACAGTGAGGGACGTCATGGTCTGGGCCTAAACAGGTGACGCAGTAAGAATGAAAATCTCTGAGGCATTTGCTTTCCACAGGCAAGACAATTGTTAACTTTTTCTGACATCGGTTAAAGCAAGAAAAAAGAATCCCCAACAGGGTACTTAGCTTTAGAAGACTTCAGGTTTAAAACTCGAAAAACTAAAATTTCAGGTAGCGGCTGACCGGCACTTGTGAACTGCTTCTACTTCGGGCTACTTCTCAGTAAAAAAGACTGATGTAATGGTGTCAGCTGCATGTTTTATACACCTGATGACCTGACATCATGGAAGAGGCGACAGCATCCGATGCAGAAATTCCAAGACACTGACATCCAGGCCGACTGAGGGCTACCTGCAGGCAGATAACCCAAGCGTGATGACTGCAACAGTGAAACACGAAGACCATCCTACACTATCATGATCTTAAAGTTCGTAGAGGAAAAAAAGACTTTCTAAAGACTTTAAAACCCACGTAGTACTCGGAGCTCTGGAGATCACGATGCTTCAGCTACTCACTGCAAATGAGATCTGGGGGTTGGAAGGAGTGGAGGTGTATTATGGATAAGTTGAGGAGCTAGGAGCAGATGCTATAAGATTGCCGGCTCGGATCTGGTATCCACAGGTTGAAGACCAAATGAAGTGAACCGTTGAGAGAAGTGAGTTCCCAAACTTGCAACTTATTACCTGCCAAGCTAGAAGCCATCTGTAAGTTGACATACGTAGGCCAACTCTTTCACTTTGAATGGAAAAAAAGAACTAAAATACAGGAAAGAGCATGGTCTCCTTTATATAAAACACCTGCCAGAATCAGACAGGAAGGAGTTAAGCTCATGGGGACATCCAAAGAAATCTTAAGTTAGTCAGGAAGTCAAATTTCCAGCCTCTCCTTGTGTAAGAAATACTAATACAGAGCTCAAAGCTGCAGCCTTCTGCCCTTGCTCTGCTGTTTTCCAAAAACCTGCTGCGAGACTACAGAAGGTAAGAGATTAGTTTCAACTGCTTTCTGCACTTTTGATTAAATAAAACAATACTTGATGCATATCTGTTTAAACTATGCAACTGTTTTTTTCAGGCTTAGTGAATTAAATCCTTACCTCTGTTCTCATAATTTGTCTCCTTTTTGTTTTCTCTGCTTGTTCTGTTAATTTTACTTGTTGCTGCACTTGAAAAACACTAGCACAGAGCTGAACTGAGTACTGTTTGTGACCTTTGGAGCATGTAGTACAGTTAATCTTTTGTCTAGAGAGGCCTAGCTGTTGCTTTGTAGCAGGGAGTTTCAGTTTGGTCTGATATGGCTAGAGTTACTGCTACACGGCTCTGTTTTAAGGTGTTTTTGACTGGATAATTTGAACTTTGTCTGGTTCCTGCTTCTCTGCCTTAAACAGCCAATGTTAAAACCAGTTTGTGCTTGTTTGCTCAAAGATGCAGTGAGTTAGTCCTTCTGCCCTTGCTCTGTTTTCCAAAAACTTGCTGTGAGACTACAAAAGACGATTGCTTATTTTCAAGTGTTTTCTGCACTTCTGATTAACTAAAACAATATTGCAGCATATCTGTTTAAACTGTGCAAATGTTTATTAGCCTTAATGAATTGAATTCTTACCTCTGGTTCTCATCTTGTACCCCTTTGAGCTGCCCGCCTCTACTATAAATTTGATATTGGACACTCCTCCCAGTCCCATTGTATCAGCTCATTCTCCTGAGTAGTGTGATCAGTTGTGAAGACCCACCCCTTTAGCTTCTTAACCATGAATTATCTTTGTCTCATCACTTTCTGCTTAAAAAAAATAAATAAAAAATGTTATATATCAATTGCTTCTTCCTACTTCATTTTGCTTCTTGCGCTTAAGTATTCAACTGCATTTAGTTTGCCACATTTGATACTGCCTGACTAAATTGATGACCATATTCTACTGAATTGCTGCTTTATCTGAGCTGATTTTTACTGTTGTAATTGTGAGCTAATTTATCACATTTGCATTGTTTTAAAGCAATTTACTGATTAACTGCATTTCATTACTGCTTAACTGTATTTCATTTCCATTTACTGCAATTCATTACTGTTTGATTGTATTTTTCTGTCTGTAAGTACTTATTCTGTGCTTTTTGTGAGTTTTACTGTGCTCTTACCCTTAAATTGAGTAGCATAGTCTGGATTCACAGTTTGATGCATCCAGGGCTGTTTGTTTTTGCCTTCCTTGTGTCTGGCATCCATCTTATGTTTGCTTTCTGTGCTTCTGGCAGCCATCTTGTACTGGCAGAGGCCTATCTCCTCTGCTAGTCAGAGTAAGCAAGGCTGCCTGGACCTTGTCTGGCACAACCTGATAAAGAAAGCAGGTACTAGCAGGATTGGCTAGATTTCTGTGTTACTAGAATCTTCTGTTTTTTTGTGGTATTCAAACCCAGCGTTTGAGCTGGTTTGGGCTGTTTTTAACCCACTGCAAGGCATTCCAGCTACAAAATTTCCCTTAGTAGCACTTGTATCTAGTAGTACTCTTTCTTAGACCTTCCACCCTTTACCCTCTAGCTCTCTCTGGCCTCTCTCCCTCAGATCCTGACAAATATGGAGATAATTTACTACACTTTCTCCTGCCAGTCTGGTTGATATGGACATCCTGAGACAGTGTAGCAACTGCCTCATGTACACGGACAACCTTCTACTACTACCACCTTGGAACACAATTTGTGAGAGATGCAATTATATTAAGACCCTAGCGCCTATGTTCTCTCCCTCACAAGCCAGCATATCTGGCACTGAGAAGGCTGTCAACACAAACACCACACCTCAAAAATCCACCCACACCTATACAACACACACCCAACATACGCGGAGAGGTCCTCAACAAAAACATACTCAAACAAGAGAGACCTCTAGGGCAAAAACACGCAAACTCCACTGCCCACCACACACGTGTGCCTCACAGCCACCAAGGCCTAAATATAAACTCAACATATTAGTCATTAGTCCATTGTGAGACACAGATGTGCCCCACACCAGGTAAGATAAGGAGAAAGTCAAGGTTAGTTGTTTGTCAGGTGCCACAATCCACCATATCACTCATGCACTCACGTCTCTCAACAACGGGTACTGTTATGACTCTGTCATAGTCCATGTTGGTGTGAATGACTTAAGAAGCATCTCCCTAGACTACATGAAGAGACATGATCAAGCTCAATGACTGTGTCCTAGGCAGGTATGTTCCTAGCCTTAAGCAGCATTCTACTGTCACCCAGAATGATGCCTAAATACAAACAGAAAATGACTGACTAGCAATTGGCTTAGTTACTGGTGTCATTCCAAGGGGATCCAGTACCTGACATCCTGGAAAGACATGATCGACAGACCATGATGCTTTTCCTGAGATGGCCTGCATCTGTCGCCTTTGGGCTTCAGGCTTCTGGCAAAGGCTCTTGCCTCCCCCATAGTGCTTTTTTAGGCAATGCCATGAGGTCAAAACTACCAACATGAAAATTTCATCAAAACTGAAAGTAAAGTTCATGCTGCTAAACGCTAGGAGTCTAAACATGAAACTAAACTCATTGCAAGCATTCTTAGCCCTGGAAGACGTTGACATTTGCGCAGTCACAGAAACCTGGTTCAAAGCTGCAGAGAAAATCCAAGTCATAACAGGTTACTCATCCTATCATACATTCAGATCCCAAACCGAGGGCAGCAAAGCAAAAGGAGGTCGAGTTTTAATATCTATTAAAGATATACACATCTCCAGGCTGGTCAAACAGCACAACACACAGGAGACACTACAGGTGCAGTTAACCGTTGACCAGACCCCTATTCAAATCATAGCTAGCTAAAGGCCCCAACTCTGACTCAAGATACCCACTCCAACTATCTGGACCTCTTTGAATCTATCAAGATTCAACCCTTTACCCTGATCCTGGGCGACTAACTATCCAAGCATAGACTGGAAGAACTACTCATGCCAAAACACAAATGCCCAGAGATACCTTGATTTCGTCAATGCAAATGTCTTGGACCAGCTGGTAAACGTCCCCACAAGCGGTGATAATATCTTGGACTTGGTACTAACAGAGTAATCACTGTAGCATCCCTACAGTGTCAACCTCCTTGGCAAGATCAGATCACAAAGTGGTCACTTCTGAAGTCATCATCTTCCCTGAACCCCACCCCTAGCTAGGGTTAAACAAAAAAAACTTCCCCAAATCTAATTACAGCCTCCTAAGGGAAGGTATAAACACCTTCATAGCCCCTCCCCCCTCCATAAGAATTGGCACACATGTCCAAACCTACACCAAAGTACAATACAAGCATTTATATAGCTGCATGGAATCAGGAATTCCAGCCAGGACAAAATTATCCTTCTCAAGGAAGAGTAAACATGTCTGGTGGACATCTGCAATAAATAAACTCTATAATAAAAGGAAAAAAAGTTGCTGTTCAGGACCAAGAAGGAGCAGGTGCCTAATTGGAAGCAATCTCTCCTTAGCCTGAGCAAGCAAATAAGAGCACTAGTGAAATTCTCCAAAGCAAACTGAGTCCAAACTGGCCTCATCTACTAAAGACAATCAGAAGACCTTCACACAAGCCTGTAATCTCAAAGGAAGCACTCAGATCTACTCAGACCTGGTAGTCAGGGACACCGCATACACAAATGCTGTAGATATAGCCAACCTACTGGCAGACAGATTCAATGAGAACTTCACCCCTCTGGCCCATCAGTAAAGACATCCCCAGCACCTGCCCCCCTCCCATCATCTCTAGGGAGCAAGTCGTTAATGTTCTCTCAAAGGCAAAAAATACAGCCTCCATAGGACCAGATAACATCCTAGGCTGCATCCTACATGCACTCAGGCAGGAACTTGCAGCACCATTAGGAACCCTATTCAATCAAAGCCTGAGTACCGGCTTTGTCTCAGCAAAATGGAGGACAGCCACTGTCATCCCTCTACACAAAGGTGGAGCGTACAGCGCTCCAGAAAATTATAGACCCATCAGCCTAACTAGCTTGATCTGCAAGGCCATGGAACAGATATCATAGACCTCATTAACACGGACATTGGCAACCTCCAAACACTCTATCCCACACAGTTTGATTTTGTCAAGAGGAGGTCATGCCCGTTAAATTTGGTTGACTTCTTTGAGACAGTCACCAAAGCCTTGGATGAGGGAAAGACTGTGCACACCGGCTATCCTGACCAGGCCAAAGCCTTCAATACTATTCCTCACTTAGGTATAATAAATAAAGTCTCTCAACTAAGCATCAATCCGTATGTTACCAGATGGGTAGCAAACTAGCTCACTGATAGAACCCTCAGTCAAAATTGGGGAAGCCACCGCAAGCAGTAGACCTGTAAAGAGCAGTGCACCGCAGGGATAGGTCTTGGGGCCTCTGTTTGTGATGTACTTTTCTGAGGTGCAGGGCAAAACCAGTGGGCTATGGCTGACCAGGTTTGCAGATGACTGCAAGCTGGGCAACATCATCAATTCCCCTAGTGATGTGGACATCCTACAAGAGGGTCTCACCCAAACAAATGACTGGTGCCAGAAACATGGCCTCAAACTAAATGCCAAAAAAATGCATCATCATCCCTTTGGGGAGAGATATCTCCCCAAAAATTCATATTAATAACAAGGTCCTAAGCACGCAATCAGTTGTGAAGGACTTGGGCACCCAAGGTTGATAGCAAACTGACTTTTGACCAACACATTGCCTCCAGTGTACAGAAAGCTTTCTACATGTCCCACCTCATTAGTAAGGGTATCTCTCCCAAGGACAAGGAGGTCATAACATCCCTGTATTCTTCCCATTTAAGATCCATTATTGAGTACAATGTTCCTTTTGGCATGCATCTCAAAGCACATACAGCAACTGGAGAGACCACATAGGTTCCTCACCTGGAGAATTAAGGGCCTCAAACATTTACCCTATAAAGATAGGCTAAAAGCCCTGTCCCTCTAGTCAGTCTCAGAGTCCTCAGAGGTGACCTCTGTCTGGCATACAAAGTAATCTCAGACCCCGCCTTGATGGGACTTATTGCATATCTGCAATTCAGGCTCCCCTTGAGTAACCCGCACGAGCGACCTCAACAGGACTTGTTAGCGGGACAGATGTGTCCCAGAGACTCCCCCTTCTGTGGAATAGGCTCCTTCTCCCAGTCAGGCAGAGTACCTCATTACCCCTTTTTAAGCACAACCTGGATAACTGGATGGGGAACAGAAAATACACCCCTGGGATTCCACCTTTGTCCCAGCTGGACAGGGGTATCGGGTGCTGACAGTACAGTTGTGTACACTTACCATAAATGTAGATGTTAGAGTGTATTCACTATTGCAGTCATCACATTTGGGGGTTATCTGCTTGCAGTAGCCCTCAGTCGGCCTGATTATCAAAGTCTAGGGCCCGGCGTCGGTTTCTGTCTCATCTTCTGTGACGTCAGGTAGTCAGGGCTATAAATCATGCAGTCGACTGCATTACATCAGTTTTTCTTTTCTCCAGATGTCAGGTGCCCCCCTAATGGGAAGCAATTAAATATATAAAAGTTATACCGCCAACAAAAAAGCAAATACACCAAAAAGCTTTTAAGCATAGTAAAGGAGAGTAGAGGTATAGCCAGAATATGTCAGGGGGCTGGAGGGAGGGTAACCAGGACTGCAATAGTCAATACACTCGAACATCTACATTTATGATACGTGTACACAACTGTACTAGGTTCTTCGTGTTTCACTGTTGCAGTCATCACATTTGGGTAGATTCCCAAAGCTAAGGATGGGAGGAGGAATTTAGATAGAATTTGGACCAGCTAAAAGGCCCTGCAAGACTGCAGTGGCAAAGCCAGCTTTGGATTTAGAGAAAATTGGAAAATGGTAATGCTTGGTGAATGTATGTACAGAACTCCAGGTAGCAGCTTCTAGGATGTCTCTGTTAGGGACACCTCTGAGAATGGCTGTAGAGGTAGAGGCAGCCATGGTTGAATGGGGGCTAATCCCTCTGTGGCATAGGTTTTCCATGATGCTTATAGCAGAAATGAATGCAATGGCTTATCCATTTGGAAATGGTTTGCTTTTGAAATAGCCTTCCCCTCTGACCCTGCAGCAAATACCACCAGCAGTTCAGATTTTCTTTGAGGTTTAGTCTTGTCCACGTAAAATCTAAATTGTCTGTGCACATCTAAGGAGTGCAGTATCCGTTCCCCTTTGTTCTGTGGATTAGAAAAAAGGTTGGCAAATGAATGGATTGATTAAGAGCCACACTGGATCCCATCTTGGGCATGAAAGAGGGATTGGTCCTGAGGGACACCCTGTCTGCATGAAAGATTATGAAAGGCTCCACCGCCATAAAGGCCTGTAATTCCGATACCCTTCTTGCTGAAGTGATTGCTAAAAGGAAAGCCGTTTTCCAAGAAAGGAATTTTAACTCAGCACTTGTAGCTGGCTTAAAAGGTGGAAGAGTGAGCTTTTCCAATTGTTGTAATGAGCTGAAATGGCTGAGGTGTGAATTTTGATGGAGGAAAAGGAAAGACCTTGGTGAAGCATCTCAGTTAAGTATTGAATAATCTGAGGTAAATTGGGCGCTGCTATGGCCATCCCTTGAGTTTGGTTCCAGGCACAGAATCTTTTCCATTTTTCAGCATAGGATTTTCTAGAACTAGACCTACTTAACTCTAAAATGACATCCAACACTTGTTTACTGAGGGATGGTAACAGAGAGATTAGGTGATTAGCCAGGCTGCCAGGTTCAGGGCTTGAAGCTGGGGTTGCAGAATCTGGCTCTTCTGCTGTGACAGCAGGGTAGGGGTCTGAGGCAGGTGCCATGGGCTAGCAGGGACACAATGCGCAAGAGGGGGTTACCAGTGTTGGTGTGGCCAGTCTGATGCAATCAGTATCATCCTTGGTTTGTCCTGTTTGATCTTTAGTAGTACCTTGGAGAGGACAGGCAGAGGAGGAAAGGCATAAACTGACAGATTTTTCCAGCTGAAGGACAAAGCACCCGCTTTCCAAGCTTGTTTGTGTGGAGTCCTTGTGCAGAATTTGTCCAATTGATAGTTCTGGGGGGAGGCAAACAGGTCTACATCTGGGCTCCCCATTTGTTTATCAACATGTTGAAAGTCTTTGGTTCCAGTTTCCACTCGTGTGGGTCCAGCCTTGAGTAAAAACCTTGTCCCTTTTCCTCTTCTGGTACAGTTTGAATAGCCTTTATGCTTAATAGAGAGAGAGAGTACTTGCTTTTGAGTCCCTGTACACTGATTTGGGGGTGGATCTGGCCAACCGTTTGGGGTTGGTAACGTGTGGAAGTGAAATCTGTATCCTTGGGAAACTATACTTAAAACCCATTTGTCCTGGGTTTTTGTCTGCAGAGCAATCTTTCCCCCCAAAGGAGCCATCAGTTGAGAAGTGCTTGGAAGTTTTAAAGTTGAGTCATTGAGACAGTTTACCATGTGGGGAGTCTTACTACTCCCTGATTTGGAAGTGGAAGCCCCCCACTTAGTCCTGTGCGTAACCTGGGACTGAAGCCTGGGTATTCTGCTGGTTCTGAGTTTGGACTGAGAAAGCCTGGAAGAGGCAGGAAAGGACCAATTCTTAGAGGGCCAATGCCTACTAAATCTTGGAGGCTGTACTTGTAGGAAATCTTTAATAGTTTGCATAGATTTAGCTTTTTCCTCCATCTTTTTAAGAACTTCTTCTGCTTTGTTGCCAAACAGGCGGTCCTGATTTAAGGGACCATCCAGCAATTTAGCTTTAACATGATCTGGCAAGGATTGCTCCTTAAGCCAAGCATGCCTTCTAAGTATAGACCCAGTGACAGCAGCCCTGCAAGATCTCTCTAGGTAATCAAAACCACATTGCAAAGTATGTTTTCCAACTTGTTCAGCAGAATGCATTAAATCCTGTAAATCCTTATTTTCTGCACGGTCAGGAATCAACATCATTTTCTGTTTAAGCAATCCAATAATATGCTGCTGATACTTTAACATATGAAACTGGCAATTTAAGGCCCCTAATGGCCAAGGTTGCAGAAGTGTATACCTTCTTACCCCATCTATCCAGCGCCCTGGAGTCTCTATCAGAGGGAGTAGGATTTTTGGCAGTAGTAGCCTTAATGCCCTTGGGTCCCTGTGAAATGACCTCAGGATCTGCAGTAGGATTTTTAAAAAGTAACTTGAGAGAGTCAGGAACCCTGTAATATCTATCAGGTTTTCTGGGAGCAGGAGGTAATGAGTCAGGGGCCAAGCTAGATTCCGAAAAGGCATCATCAACAATGTCTACTACAGGAGGGATAGCTAAAGGCCTGTGCTGGGGCAGGAGTAAGAAATCCCTAAGCCTCTTTTTAGAATCAGAGTAATCCTGGCTTTCCCAACGAAAATGCTTCCTAAGAGTATGCAAGGTTTCACCAAAAGAGAAATCCTCTGGGGGGCAGAGGGAATAGAGTCCTCTGCATCAGAATCCTCATAGGTAGATAAGGGTAAATCGTGGTCATCAGAGAAAACAGAAATTTCAGAATCCTGGTCAGAAGTATCATAAACAAATTCAGTCCTAGGTCTCAGAATGGAAAGGTTGACTTCCTCTGATTAAAGTAATAAGGTCTTCAGCCATTCTTATCATTTGTTTTTTAGGCATAGAGGCCTGACCATGCGGTCTGGACATCGGTTTTCTAGGCATGGTTCAAGATTTAGGCCTTGAAGAAGATGGCGTTGGTTTAATATGCAAGTCAGTAGGCCTGAATACACCCTCAGAAGCCAGTGCCTGCACAGCGGCTCCGGACTCATCCAAGGCAGAGACACCCACAGGTTCCACAGTTGAAGCATCTTGCGGCATACAGGACTCGGAATGGGTCTCGGTAGAGGCCTGCGAATCTGAGGTAGCAGGTATCAGGGGCTGCAAAAGCATCTCACTGACTACCGGCGAACGGCTTAGGAGAAGCGTCGTCGGCAGCTTTGGACCTAGGCGGCCCTGTCTCTGTCTTTTTCTTTGCGTTTTTTCGGAATATCAGTAGTTGGATGGCCAACTGAAGACATATCTGGATAATTGAACAGAGTACCAAAATATTTAGAAGCGTAAATATACAAACGACAAATAGTTCGTTGCTTAAATAAGGCACAAAACCAACAGCGAGGTACGTCGTGGTCAGGGCCTAGGCAAGGAATACAGTACGAATGAAAATCTTTATGAGGTATTTGCTTTCAAGAAATACAATTATTGACTTTTACTGACATCGGTTTAGAGCAAGAAAAAGTTTCCCCAACGGAGTACTTAGCTTTAGTTGAAGACTTCGGTTCTGAAACTTGAAAACGAAAATTTCAGGAGTCGGCTGACCGGCACTTGCGAACTGCTTCGGGCACTGCACGGCAAGAAAGACTGATGTAATGGCGTCGGCTGCATGCTTTATACCCCTGACTATGTGACATCATGGAAGATGAGACAGCAACCGACGCAGGACCCAAGACTTTGATAATCAGGCCGACTGAGGGCTACTGCAAGCAGATAACCCCCAAATGTGAAGACTGCAAAACAGTGAAACACGAAGAACATTTGTCAAACATGGGCAAAATTCTTGGCCATGTTTGTAAGGGCCTCAGGGCCAATAGCCTAGTAACTTCCTATGATCCTATTCTCTATGATGAGCACCTTGTTCTTGCTCTAGTTTTTAACAATTAAAACTGCTAGCTTGTCAGCTCATGTACATGCATTAACCTTTAAATGAGGATGCACTTCCAATAAGCAAAAATAAGAGTAACATCCAACAAGGAGCACCTCACTTATAGCCTTGACAGACAAATAGTTTTGAACATAAAAATATTAAAAAGTTCCTATGAGTTACAACTAGGGGAAGGCCTTTATTGAAATGATCCCTTGCAGGATCACCCCACCAAAGCACAGCCTACTAAGTTTTTATCCAGTTTACAGTTTCAGTATGTGGATGCAACCAGATGACACTAATTTAACTGAGCGCACACTACAGCAACATGCAGGAAAGGCAGTCAGTTCCTCAAAGTGAATGACCACAACCAAACCAGGGTGCAAGAAAACTTAATTTCAGACAAACTTATCTCTAGAAGACACTCAACCACTGTTCAAGCTGTTATTTATGTGAGGTTTCCATGGCAAAAATAATCACACAGATCATAGAGATGGGCACGCAGGATATACAAGACTCATTCTTCCATCTATCCATACATTCACAGTTTCTGATAATCCATGCTATCCTTTCCGGAGAGAGAGAAAGAGAGAGGCAGGCATGCCAGACTCTTCCTCTTGCAGCCAAAGGGTACGCCATATAGCACCCCCATAGTGCCGTTTTAGGCAGTGCCAACCTGATAAACCTACAAACAAAGCAAAGCAAGCAAAGGAAAATATGAAGGTGTTGCTGATCAATACTCTGAGCCTAAACAAGAAACTCTACTCCCAACAAGCCCTTCTCACCCTGGAAGACCGACATCTGTGTAGTGACTTGAGACATGGTTTAAAACAGCGGACAGCACTCAGACGGTGCAGGGATACAATACCTTCCACATGTTTAGACCAGCTACTGTGTATGAAAAGAAAAAGAGGTGGATGTTTATCAATCTACATTCAGAAGAAATTTACATCAAGGCTGCTAATGAAGCATGATGCACTAGAGCTTCCTCATGTACAAATAACCATCACAAAGGTCCCATACAGAACTCCCTGTATGACAAAAGAAAGTCACAATGTTCATCTACAAGAACTACACTTAAACCAAATACCACTTTCCTAGGTGATATAAACTATCTAATCAGAGTGGGAAACATACATCACCATTAGTGCACCAGCACAGAATCCTGGACTTTGTCAACACAAATGTCCTTGAATAATTAGTCAGAGTACTCAGAAGGAATAACATCTTGGATCTTGTCCTTATTAACACGGGAGCATCTTGCACAATCTTTTGCATATATTCATCACTTGTTAGGTTTGACCAAATAATTGCCTTTAAAATAAAACTGAAACCAGAAATCCCTTCCACCCAAGGTACCTTTACAAATTTCTTTAAGATAAGCTACCTACGCCCAAGTGATAAACTGGAAAACTTAAAATCCCCACCAAACCCAGTTAACTCCATTGAACACGCAGAAATGTACACCAGCATGTAAACAGTTGCAGAGATGCAGCTGTACCTCACAAAAGCAAGGAAAACCCACAAAACTAATCCACATGGTGGAACAATAATATCAACAAGCTTTATAAAAAGGAAAGAATATGGACCAAGAGTAAGAAGAGTAATTCCCAGAATGTTAGAGCCCTTGTCACTGAAATTAACAACTTAGCAGCTTAATAAAATTCACCAAAGCCACGTTTGAGGCTAAAACAGCTACCCAAGCCAAATACAATCATAAAGCATTTTTTAGTTATGTTTGTAATCTCAAAAGCAAAATATAGCAACGCTCTGAACTGATTATGAACAATGTTACCTACACAGAGATCGAAAATATAGTTAACCTGCTGGCCGATAAATTTAGCTCTACCTTTACCCATCTCTCCCCTGAATCTGTTCCTCAAAATATACCTGAACCTGACTCACCTCATGATATCACACAAGACCAAGTCCTAAAAGTGCTATCAAAAGATAAAAATACTACATTGATGGGATTTGACAATATCCCTGGATGCATTTTAAATAGCATGAAGCATCATTTAGCCACACCCCTAATAACACTGTTCAATCTCAGCCTACATACAGGTTTTGCACCAAGGGAATGCAGAAAAACTACAGTCACCTCTCTGCACAAGTGAGGGCCTTTCACAGACCTAGGCAATTACAGACCCTTAAGTCTGACCAGCCTCACATGCTAAGACATCGAAAAGACTTACCATAGAATTGATCAATCAGGACATAGGGAACATCCAAATACTAGACCTGTCTCAGTCTGGATTCATCAAGGGCTGGTCATGCTTACTCAACCTGGTGGATTTTTTTGAAAAGGTCACCAAAGCAATGGATGAAGGCAAACCAGAACATACCACATAGTTTGACCTGGGCCAAACACTTTTCCTATAATTCTAAACTCAGGAATAGTAGAAAAGCTAAAGAAACTGGGAATAAACCCCTATGTCACCAGCTGGACAGCCAACTGGCTCACAGATAGGATGGAGATAATCAAAACAGGGGAAGTAACATCCACAAAGAGACCAGTCACCAGTAACAGGGTTTCTGTTCTTGGATCTCACCTGTCATCTACTTCTACATCTGAAGTCAAAGTTAATATCAAACAGCTTTGGCTAAGTTTGTATATGACTACAAAGCTAGGAACAGTTATTAAATCCGCAAATGACTTAGCCATCTTGCAAGAAGCTTTGTCTCAAATAACTGGTGTCAAAATCATGGTATGAAAATACATTGCAAAAATGCATTATTGCATCCTTTGAGAAGGCATCTATCCAAGGGAACTACCACACTGACAATATGCCCCTAAGAGATGACCCAGTTGTTTAGATTTTTGGGGACTTGTGTAGACAGTGACTTAACTTTTGACCAATATGTGTCTACCGTTGTAGTAACATTCTTCTATACTGTATAGCTTATAGGTAAAAGAATTGTGTCTAGATCTAGGGATGTCATTGTCCCCCTTTCCTCTGCCCTCAAAGGCCAGGTCACTGAATATACACCCCCTTTAGCACGTTTCTGTAAGAGACACATGCAACAACTGGAATGTCCACAGAGATACCTTACTAAAAGGATACAAGGTCTAAACAACATATCCTATACAGACTGACTCAAAGTCCCGTCACTACACCCATTATCCTACAGACTGCTGACAGGTGACCTGCATCTGGCATACAAGACATCCTCAGACTTATTATTGATGTATTTATTGCACATCAGGAAGTCAAATGGCATCAGAAATACTTAAGTCTACTGATCTAAACCTCTTCCGCAACATCAACACAGAATGGTATGGAGGGACTGGTATATTTGCAGAAGATAATGTAGTCATGGAACAGACTGCCCTTCCATACAAAACAAAGTTCATCCCTGTCCAATTTCAAGCACAACTTAGAGAAGATACTCCCCAGGATGGCCCCCTGTTTCAACTAATGGACAGAAGCAGCTCCTAAATGCTTTACCCCATGCATAGGTCCCCTCAAATTCTCTACGGTATGATCCCAGTTATTCTCTTTAGGAGTAATAAATAATTATTGACCATGGGATGGCCTTAAGCCAATCTATAATCAAATGGGATAAGTTATTTTGAGCACCAAAAGGGAAGATAGCTAGGTTTAAAATGGCTTGCAAGGGTAGCTAGCCTGGTACTTGCCTATGAACCTATGAGGCACAAGAACTGTAGCCCATTATGGACAATACATTGCTCTATCACCAAACTCATTCACCTCCACATTAAAAGCACACAAAGGTAAACTACAGAATACTAATTCAGCTACAGTGTTGTCGTGGGAAGTCTGAAGAAAATGGAAAACTTTGAAATAACACTCCATGTTGCAGGGAGGACATACATACTACACAGAGAATGCGCCAAGCTCAGGTTCGAACCAGGGCACCTTTTACTTTCAAGGCAGCAATGCTTCCTATTCTGCCACTGTAATGTCCATGACATTTTTTTTCCTCTGAGATCCAAGTTTAATTATTCCTAGTGCACTAAGAAGACATTTAAGACATAAATATCCCCCTCCCCCAAAAGTACAGTCAGACTGTTCAATCTTACCAGTACAAAGTCTAAGATCAGGTACAGCTAGCATGCATATACAATATTTTTGAGTTACACACTACCAAGTGTGAGTGCAGCTCTTTTTTTAAACACCTTTATTAAATTATCACTTAAGACACAGGCAATACATCAACAGAAAAACATTATTTTAATTTGCTTAAGTTGTACATCATATATGTTTTATTTATTTGTAATTATAATCAGTCCAAAATTACATAAATTGCTGAATTCCTTATTTCCCTTAACCCTCACTCCTCCTCATTATTCTGCATGTGTTGTTAATTTTAAACAAAACTCAGATTACATTTGAAATACTAAATATTGCAAGACAGATAAAAGAACTGTAAGAGTAATCTTTAGAAAAGGGAAGGAGCACATTATACAGGAATAAATGGAATATGTGAGCGCAATACATGCAGATATAGCCGGCCTTAGGTATAGATCAACTAGCCGGCTGCCTAAGTAGCCACTCTAGCAGGAGTGCTTTTCCAGTAATCTGGACGGTCTAGGTAGACCAGGATGGGGGCACCAGGTGGTGTGGGGGGTGCTATGGAGCCCTTTAGCCTAGGGCACCAGTTGACCAAAGGCTGGCCCTACATGCAGAACAATGTTTAAGTGGAGGAGGAGTGAGGTTTACGAAAAGGCAGGAATTCAGAGCTGTATCTAAAGTTGGACTGAAAGACCACTGTTATAAGAAGGTAGGATTTGAATGAGCTATGTAATGTTTGACCGACAATGAGTGGATATATTATAAGTGATGTATAATGTTTGCAGCTACAGTTGTCAGCATAGCTTGTAATGCATGTTTGCAAATGAAATTGTGTCAGGATGGTTTATTTTCATTTATATAAAAGTAAGATTAACTAAGTCATACACGACAGTTTAATAAAGATGTTTCTTCTTTAAAAAACAAACAAAACTTACAGACATTGGATCCAACCCAGTTTGGCTTTGTCAGGGGCAGATCATGCCTTTTAAACTTGGTTGACTTTTTCGAAACAGTCACCAAGGCAGTCCACACAGCCTACCTTGACCTTGCAAAAGCTTTTGACACAATACCCCACTCAGGTATCATTGAAAAACTCACCAGCTTAAATGTAAACCCATACGTCACAAGATGGGTTGCAAACTGGCTAAGTGACAGAACCCACAGGGTCAGAGTTGCTGGCGCCATGTCAGACTTCAAGCCGGTCACAAGTGGTGTCCCACAGGGCTCAGTTCTGGGCCCCCTCTTGTTCGGCATCTACTTTTCAGAAGTACAGGCAAACACAGGAGGATTATGGCTGACAAAGTTTGCAGATGACTGCAAGCTGGGCGCCATAGTTGAAAACACATCAGACACAGATATCCTTCAGAAGGGTCTCATAGAAACGGATAACTGGTGCCAGAGCCATGGCCTAAAGTTAAACACCAAAAAATGCATAGTCATACCCTTCGGGAAAAACAAGGTTACCCCTAGCTACCATATAGGTGGCAATCCACTAAGCACAGAAGAGTTTATCAGAGATCTGGGGACCCAGGTTGACAGTAACCTTTCGTTTGACACTCACGTTGCCAAAGCAGTTAGGAAGACCTTCTACATTGCCCACCTGATCATGAAGGGATTCACATCTAGATCAAGGGAGGTCATTGTTCCCCTGTACTCATCACTCATCAGACCAATGATAGAGTACAATGCCCCATTCAGAATGTATCTTACCCGACACCTGCAGCAATTGGAAAGGCCCCAAAAGTTCCTCACCAAAAGGATAAAGGGCCTCAAAAATATGTCTTATGCTGCCCGACTGAAGGAACTCCAGCTCTATTCAGTCGCATACCGTCTGCTCAGAGGTGACCTGTGCCTGACACACAAGGCCATGTCCAACCCGGAATTAATGAACATGCTCCACCTCAAAAAATCCAAATCCATCAGAACTACAAGAGCAAGAGACTTGAACCTTAACACGGTTATAAATAGGACGTGCTGGAGGGACAGATTCATCACCCAGAGACTCCCTATGCTGTGGAACAAAATCCCGGTACATGTGAGGCAGAGCACCTCGCTGACTTTGTTCAAGAGAAATCTTGACCAATGGATGGGAGATCACAGTTTTACCCCAGGGATCACCTCAGTGTCACTGCTGGACAGAGGCACGGCAAACTAATGGACATAGTATCCTTCAAACTTAAGGGGTGGTGAAAGCCACAAAACTTTGGGCTAGGCTTATAAATGCCCTAGGGCAGATAGCCTAGTATGAACCTATAAAAAAAAGACTACTGTTATAAAAAAGACAAGTAATATCAAATGTACCTAAATGAAAACATGCCAATATGTTTTTTCTTTTATATTAATGTATATATATCTGTGTCTTCAATGTTAGATTAATAAAGGCGTTAAAAAAAAAAACAAACAAAAAAAACTCTGCACAAAGGTCATGACTGCCCTTTTGGAAACAATTTAAGAGGCCATAAGGCAGTTCTCTTCTCGCTTATGAGGATGCTTACATCATAAAAGGTGCCAAAATGGTCATCTGTACAGTTATGGAAATACTTATATGATGAAAAACAGCAGTCTCCATGTGGGTAAAGGAATATACTGAACTGAAAATAGAATATCCAAATGGGACTACAAGAAGCAAATATCCAAATAAATCACCATACCTGATTTATTATTGGCTGAGGTACAAATGTGACGCTCACAAAAAGGAGAGCTCATGATAACAATTCCTTGAAGCACTACCCTATCTGGTTTATTCTTAACCACATTCCAGGTTATGGTACCTCAAGAAAGGCACAAAGGACTATGAGGCAGCACCATAAACTAGAAGCACCATGGAAACATGATGGCAGGGCAGTCAGACCTGCCTCAAACTTTTTTAATCTCATGTGTGATTCGATGTCTGCCTACCTTTAGTCAAACTGGTATTAACCTTCACATAAAGATTATGCATTTAATAAATATACATAATCAAAGTGTTACGTATTACCAAATCAAAGCATTCTCTCCTTCCTGCTTTCTCTAGCACCCACATGCCTCACCCCTGTCACTGCTATACAAATGTAATTGCTTCTACTAATGAATATCTCAAATTCATGTGTGTATATCAAATCTGCCCCATTTCCTGGCAAGTTTCTATTGTTTTTTTTTAGTGACTTCTAATTTGCCCCAAAAGTCCAAATAATGATGTCCCAACATTACATCAAGGTTGTGTGACCCCTGGATATTCCCTACTGCACATACACACAACTCCCATGTTGCTTTTCCCCTCACATTCTATCACTGTACTCCACTGTACAACTTCACTACCTTATACCAAAAAGGTTTCTAAATATGCCCACCGTATGTTTGTGTATTGTCAATACGCTTGTCTCCACTCTTTCTGACAGATGCGCATTTCATTTATATTTTAAACTTAACTGGAACGTTGCACCACAATAAAATATCAACGGCATACTCCACATTGGATGCCATACTTCTGATGTTTCCAAAAGCCTTACACACCTCTACACAAAAATACTTCCACCATCTTCCTCATGCACTCAGTATCCAGTGTTCCAATTACCCAGGTTTCCTTTCTCTGCAAATTTTGGCATATCCTATCCAATCTTCTTTTTTTCTTCCACATCCTTGACTGCAATGAAATATTTCCATACTGCTACTCCCTCCTTACTTCTATGCATCCTTAATTCAATCCAACTCTCTTCTACCTTTTATTACTTGCCTAAAACCATAACAAGAAGTTATGTACTCACCATAATGTTCGATGTATGTAGTCCATCTCGCCTCACATTCTTACCCGTGGGTTCGGAGCCGACTCGGCCATACTTTAGCTCGAAGTCTTTCAATTGGCTGGGCTAAGATGGTATCCCATGCTGCACTGCTCTCTATCCCCAGATCTAGTTTGCTGCGAGCACCAGCACTCACTCTCCATGCATAACACCACCTAAGAAAGGAAGAACAAACCAAGAATGAAGGGAACTCTGTAACCAGTCCTAACCTCTAGATCCTCCAGGACGGGGGAAGGTGGGGGGGGGGGGTTAAGTAAGAACGTGAGGCGAGATGGACTACATACATACATCGAACGTTATGGTGAGTACATAACTTCTTGATGTTATGTAGTCCAATTTCGCCTACATTCTTACCCGTGGGACAGCATCCCCAGCACCTAAATCCTGGGAGGCTCAGTGGAAAATACTCCTGAGCACTGTGGAACCAAAGGAAGACCTGCCTCTAGATACCACAACTAACTTGTAATGAGTAACAAAGGTGTGAGGAAATGCCCAAGTAGCTGCAGCACAAATATCATCCATAGACCATCTGGCCTGAAAAGCTGTAGACATAGATACAGACCGGGTACAGTGAGCCTTCACTCGGAACGGTAAATCTCTTCCCCCTGAAGCAAAAATGAAAGAAATACAACTGGAAATCCACCTGGACAACGTGACTTTGGAAACAGAGAAGACCCAATTCTGTTTTCCGAAAATGAAACAAACAACTGATAAGATTTTCTGAGGTCCTTCGTTCTGTGCAAATAAAATCATAATTGTCTGTGCACATCCAACTGATGAAATTTGAATTCTGCCTTGTTCGAGAACCGAGGAAAAAACACTGGTAATTCAATGGATTGGTTAAGGTTACTAACTGACCCTACTTTGGGAAGAAAGGAAGGATTCGGTCTGAGAGAAACCCTGTCCTTATGAAAAATCAAATAAGGTGGTTTAATTGATAAAGCTTGAAGCTCCAAAACACATCTGGCTGACGTGATAGCTACCAAAAAGAGCACTCTGGCTCCGAAAGCTGAGATGCGCTCAGAGGAGGAAGTATCGATGTAGGTAGAGGAACCGGCTCCGGAGCCGACTGGGTCTGAGCCGTAAACAATTTAGCCAGTACCGGTGACTGAAGAAGTCTGTGCACCACTCTATCGACGTCCACATCCGATAAGGTCCTGGAGGACTTGGAGAATAGAGAAGGAGATCTCTGAAGGAGACCTGCGAGGAGGAGATACTGAACTAATGCTAGGAGACTGGCTCAGAGAAAACAGGAGCCGAAGTAGGTTCCATAGACACTGACACTTCCTGCGGCCCTGAGGACAATGATGCCGAGGATGTCACTGAAGATTTAGCTGTTTTCTCTGGCGGCTCTGAGGATAATGATGGAGCCGGGGATCGCTTTTTTGCCTTGGAAGATTCAACTTTTGATGGAGAGGACTTAAAGCTGGAAGCACTCTCCAAACCCTCCTCGAAGGAGGGTTTCAGAAGTCCCTTCAAAATCAATTTGTTCTTCCTTTCCTGAAGAACACGTGGGCTAAAAGCATGACAAAAACGACACGATTCCTGGAGTTGAATCGCTCCCAGACAGTACACACAAATAGTGTGTCCATCAGTGATAGACCTCTTATAACTACACTTCGTGCACTTCTTAAAGCCCGAGGGCTTATGCTCCTTAGTATCTTTAGACATAGTCACCAGAAAACTGAGTAACTAACCCAACAACCAGACCAACGGTCAATCAGCCACAAGTGCGGGAACAGAACAAACAGACAGTACACCACAAAGACGTCTAACTTAAACGGTCCTAGAACACAAGTACAAGAGGGAGGACTAATTCCTCTAATTTAAACGGTTTTAGCCCAAGGGAAATAAAGTTAGCACACAAGGTAAGCAAGGGGACAGACTAGGTCCACTAACTGAAACGAGCCTAGCCCGTTGGAAACAGCTAGTGGGATACCACAAGAACACGCTAAAAAGAGAAAAACAACTTTTCCACAAACACAATTCAAGATACACACACAAATAGCTATGAAAATAGCTTTTTTTGCAAAAACTTCTCTGCTATAAAGAAGAAAAGAGTACTTTGCCACAGCCAAGAGCGAGACCACGTCCGAGCTACACGAGCAGCAAACGAGATCTGGGATAGAGAGCAGTGCAGCATGGGATACCATCTTAGCCCAGCCAATTGAAAGACTTCGAGCTAAAGTATGGCCGAGTTGGAGCCGACATTCGGCTCCGAACCCAAGGGTAAGAATGTAGGTGAGATTGGACTACATAACATCCATAGTTCTTGTGCCCCTGTTGAACATAATGAATAATCCCCAAGTAAAAAAAAAAAAAAAAAAAGACAAAAACTATACTCCCCCACAACTCAGGAGCAGTGACTTTAAATGAAATTGAAAAATCAACATACCAGAGTAAATGAGACGGGGAATGCACCTATCACAGATGGAACTTCAAAGACAATTAGAAATGCATGTCAAGCACTCGCCATAACAAACATGCATCACCAGTCCTAGTACTACTTTCATACCTCAACACACTTGAATATATACACCCTTGCTAAGGGGACATACCACTGAACTCAGATTTCAAGCAAAACAACCCCCCCCACAAGCTCTCACTGGCTGCCCATGATTTCCACAGCACAGTACATGCTGATTTGTGCAGCAAGAAGAAAGTCTTCTCACAGTTACTTGGATTAAAGTACCAACTTGTTTACCAAAACAGATCTCAGCTTGACAGATACAGCATCTAGAAGGTATCCATTTAAGATTCCTAGTAGTACAAATGGGATCCTCAGAACAATGAGACTATGTGAAATGTATAAAGTCTCAGAATGAGGTATCTGAAAGTATTCCCCATATCCATAAGTACATACAAGTAGTGGAGACATGGGATGCAGCCAAAGAAATAAAACAAAAGTGGTACAATGAGTTTTGATATTCACTGTTCTCCATTAAATTTGATTTTTATTGTTAATGTGGGACTTGGACTTACAGTTATGCACTATAAATGCACAATTAACTTCAATAAATTATGCAAATTTTTGGATATCCTAACTGGTAGGGCCATTGGGTTCTTAAGATGACACAACCGCCTTTTTGGAGACCGCTGTAGTATCCTCATGCAGTAACTGGAACTAGCAACCATACAGATTTTGGCTGTTGGACACAAAGAAAGAAAGAAACAGATACCATTTTTGCCTGAATGATTTGATTCACTGCCATCTGCAGAAGGAAGGATTCTGTTTGATGGAAGAAATGCCGTACAGAATGGTCTGCACAGTACACATCTGATGAATATGATCATTTCAGTGAGTTGCATATGTTAATGTTTGGTCTTCACCATAACTCCAAAAGACTGATTAGTTTTCCTGGCTAAAATCAAACTGTCAACCATTGTTTTCAGCTATGAACCATATGTCCAGATGTGGTAATAAGCTGACACCTTCTAGCCTCTGATTTGTAGATGCTACTATAGACACCGCAAATGTCATACTCCTCAGCAAGATACAGCTCTTTCAAACAGTAGCTACCTTCATGTACTGGGATTTTCTTCCCGCACTGCTCTCAATAAACAAAAAATAGCAATTCGACATGTTAGTAAGCAATGAGACTATGGCGATATTGTAGTTGATGGCCTCACTAGATGCGCAGTAGCAAGCCCCGCCTAAAACCCACCCCCGTGATATGTCATTCATGAATATGCATTCCCTCCGAATGTACAACCGAAGAAAAAGTGCAGTGACATGTAATATGACAGTAAATATAACAGTAAACTGTTACCAACATCTGTAATTGACAAGTTTTATTGCACTATAACATATACTATAATCAGCAAAGAAACGAAAAGTACAGTTTTATACCTACCATAAATGTAGATGTTCGAGTGTATACATTGCTGCAGTCATTACACTTGGGTTATCCTGCCGTCAGGCGGTCCCTCAGTTGGCCCGAGTTCCAAAGTCTTGGACCGGCGTCAGTTGCTGTCGCTTATTCCCTGATGTCAGTGTGCCAAGGTATACAAGATGCAGCCGACGCCATTTTCTTCAGTTTTTCTTGCCCCAGATGTCAGGCGCCTCCAAAAAGGTAGGCCATGCAAATTGCTAATAAAGCATACATAAGAAAAGCAATCAAAAACTTTCAGTTACCAGCAAATACTCCCCAAAGGGTAGAAGGGTTAGGTAAGTACCAGCAAGTAAGAGGGGAAGGAGGGAGGGTAAAGTACAGTTTTGTACCTACCATAAATGTAGATGTCCGATCTGGATAGCATCTGCAGTCATAACAACTGGGTTGTCCTGTCGTCAGGCAGCCCTTCAGTCGGCCGGATTCCAAAGTCCGGGTCCGCTGATGTCGCACTTCACCCGACGTCATCTCTGTTGGTCTTCGGGTATAAAAGCATCAGCCGACGCCATTTTCCTCAGTGTTTCTTGCCCCAGATGCCAGTAGCCCTCTTGAAGGCTAAAATTTGGATAGATGCTAATGTTTTCAAAAAGATAGAGGTAAACACAAAATAAGCATGTATGTACATATATACAAACAAATACACCATAAAAGACTCCCCCACCAGCTAGCTATTAGGAGGGTAAACACCCTAGGAGTACCACAGAGGGAAGGAGGGAGTGACTGCAGATGCTATCCAGTTCGGACATCTACATTTATGGTAGGTACAAAACTGTACTATGTCCTTCATGGATGCATCTGCAGTCATAACAACTGGGTAGAATACCATAGCCAACTAGGGAGGAGGATAAAAGTAGATTATGGTGTGTTTAGGATCCCTTGCAGTACAGCAGTGGCAAACCCTGCTCGGGATCTGGAATATAGAGGCAAATTATAATGCTTGGCAAATGTATGCACGGAGGTCCAAGTAGCCGCCAATAATGTCTTTGGTTGCCACTCGTAAGAAGGCTGTGGTAGTGGCTGTTGCCCTTGTAGAATGAGGTCTTATGTTCTGTGGAATTGGTTTTCCATGGAAGGAGTAACAGAATCGTATGCAATTTCCTATCCATTTGGAGATTGTCTGTTTGAAATAGCTTTTCCTTCCCTTCCTGTTGCATAGGCTACAAAAAGTTGGTCAGTCTTTCTGCTATTTTTGTTCTGTCCAAGTAGTAGTGTAGCTGTCTATGTACATCCAAGGTATGCAGTATTCTTTCCCTCTGTTTTGTGGGTTGGGAAAGAAGGTAGGTAGGTGGATTGCCTGGTTTAAAGACACTCTGGATACCACCTTAGGCATAAATGTAGGATTAGTCCTCATGGACACTCTATCTTGGTGGAAGACTAGGAAGGGTTGCACTGCCATTAAGGCCTGTAGTTCTGAAACCCTCCTTGCTGAAGTAATTGCCAGTAGGAAAGCAGTTTTCCATGACAGGTGTTGTAGGTCTGCTGTTGCTGCTGGTTCAAAGGGTGATAGTGTCAACTTTTCTAGCACAAAGTTTAAGTCTCAAGCTGGTAATGGTGGTTTCCTTGGAGGTTTTACATTCTTGATTCCTCTGAGGAACTGCCTGAGCAAAGGGTGCGAAAAAACAGGTGGATCAAAGCTGTATTCTGCTGAAATAGCTGATGCATGTATCTTGATGGAGGAGTAGGACAGGCATGTATCTTGATGGAGGAGTAGGACAGGCCTGAATGAAGAAGTTCGGCCAGATACTCCAGAATGTTAGGCATATCTATGTTTGACACATCTTTTCCTCTTTCCGTACTCCAAACGACAAACCTTTTCCATTTTCCAGCATAGTTCCTTCTTGTTGAAGGTCTGCGTGCTTCAAGAATAATGTCTTTCACTCTTTGGGAAAGTTCTGGATTAGCTGCTGCTATGTGATGTTCCATGCAGTCAGTTGCAACGTTTTTAGGTTTGGATGTATGATGCTGTAGTTGTTCTGAGTTAACATCAAAGGCATCAGGGTATTGGCCACATATTGTTCGAGACATGCTCCTCAGCAGTGGGTACCAGTGTTGTCTTGGCCAGTTTGGAGCTATCAGGATTATCCTTGGACGCTCTTCCTTGATTTTTAGTAGTACTTGTGTATCAAGGGAAGAGGTGGGAATGCATATGCTGTTAGGCCTTTCCAGCTGAAGGAGAGCGAATCCACTTTCCATGCTAGTGGGTGGAATGTCCTTGTGCAGAATTTTTGAGCTGGTGATTGAGAGGTGATGCGAATAGATCTATCTGAGGCATTCCCCATTTCTTTGAGATGGTCTTGAAGATGTCCGGTGCAGCTTCCATTCGTGGGCATCCGATGTGGTTCTGCTTAATATGTCTGCTAGAGTATTTTCTTTCCGGTACAAATATTGCCTGTAACTGGATGTTGTAGCTGAGTGCCAGGGTCCACAGCTCCAAAGTCATTCTGCATAGGGGTATGAATGAGTGCCTCCCTGTTTGTTGATGTACCACATGACTGTGGTGTTGTCTGTCCTTATCATCAACTGGCCCTCTTGGAGAAATGGTTTGAACTTTTGGATTGCCAGTTTTACTGCCAGCATTTCTTTTAGGTTGATGTGCAGGTGAAGTTGATCCTGTGTCCACAATCCTTGCACGCATTTGTCCAGCATGTGGGCCCCCCATCCTAGGTCTGAAGCGTCTGTTGTGATGGTCTGGGCTTGCTTGACATCTGCGAAAGGGTAGGCCTGGGCTTGACTGACATGCCTGAGCCCACCATAGGAACTCCTGTTTTAAGCATGGAATTAGTGGGATTTCTGTTTCTAGGCTGTGTCTGTGTTGGGACCATAAATTCTTTAGGTACCACTGTAGTTTTCTCATATGTAGTCTGGCAAATGGGACCAAGATTATGCATGATGCCATGAAGCCCAAGGCCTGCAGTACTTTTCTTGCTGTCAACTTGTTCAGTTTTGTTAGTGCCAAGAAGTAAAGAGGGAGTTCTTTTTGTTTTTCTGTAGTCAGGAATGCCATTTGTTTTACTGTGTCCAATTCCGCTCTCAAGAATGTCCTTGTTTGGGATGGTATCAGCCTTGACTTTTGTAAATTGACTGTGTATCCCAGTGCTTGTAGCAAGTAAATGACCCTTTGTAAATCTGTTGTCAGCTTGCTTTTGTTGTCCCCTTGTAGCAGGCAGTCGTCCAGGTATGGGTAAATTTGAATTCCCTGTAGTCTGCAATGGGCGATTACTGATGCCAGGCATTTTGTGAATACTCTGGGCAGTAGATAAGCCAAAGGGCAATGCTGAGAATTGATAGTGCTCTGATCCTGCAAGAAATCTGAGGTATCTTCTGCAGATTGGTCGAATGGGGACGTGCAGGTATGCCTCCTTGAGATCTAGAGTTACCAGCCAAGACTCCTTGCCCAGCATGGGAAGAAGTTGCTGTAGGGTCAGCATTTTGAATTTTGGGACAATGATGTATGTATTTAAGGTGGACAGGTCGAGAATTGGTCTCCAACTTTTTCCTTTCTTGGGACTAGGAATAGTCTGGAGTAGAACCCTTTCCTTGCTCTGCTGTTGGCACTCTTTCCACAGCTCTCATGTTTGCTAACTCCATTATCTGTTGTAGTGCCTCTGTTTTTGATTTGGAGGTAGATTTGGCATTCCTCTTTGACTGGTAAAGTGTGGAAGTGAAACCGTAACCTTGATCTATGGTTTGTAAAATCCACTTGTCTTTTGTTATGTAGTGCCAGTTCTTTGAAAATAAGGTTAACTTTCCGCCTAGAGGACCTGCTATTTGTTCCCTGGTAGGCGGATTTAGGTTAAGTCACTGTGGTTGTGCTGATGTAGTGGCAGTGGTTGTGTCTGTGCCTCTGTTGTTACCTTGCCACTGTCGCCCCTCTGTAGGCACCTCCTCTGGATTGGTTTCTGCCTCTGGAACGCCTATTCCTGCCCCTTTGAAATTTTGTGGAGTCAGGAAAGGACCAATTTTGGCAGGCCAGTTCCTGCTAAACCTTGGGGTTGAACCTGCAAGAAATCTTTAACCGCTTGAACAAATTTTGCCTTTTCTTCCATTTTCTTCATAACCTGCTGGGCAGGTGTACCAAACAAACTTGTCTTATCCATAGGAGCATCTAGCAACTTAGCTTTAACATGATCCGTAAAGCTTGCTCCTTTAGCCATGCATGCCTTCTTATCACTGTGCCAGTCATGGCTGATCTAAATGAAGCCTCCAGTGCATCATAGCCACATTTTAAGGAATGGTTGCTAACCTGTTGTATGTTATTTACCATTTCTAATACATATTTCTTATCAAGAGATTCATCAGTGGTTAGTTTTTTAGTTAACTGATCAAGCATAAACTCTTGGTATTGTATCATGTGAAACTGACAGTTTAAAGCTCTAGCTGAGAGAGTAGCTGAAGTGTAGACCTTTTTACCCCATCTGTCTAATGACCTTGCTTCCCTTTCAGAAGGAATAGGGTTTTTAGCTATGGTCGCGGCTACTGCCTTGGGACCCTGGGATATAGTCTCGGGGTCTGCAAGTGGGGCCTTGTAAAGGTGGTGATGAGTATCTGGCACCCTGTAAAATCTGTCTGGTTTGGCAGGGGCTGGGGGTAAAGAATCTGGAGCGGAGCAGACATCATTGAAAGCATCATCCACCACAGAGAGAACAGGAGGTATAGGAGAAAGGAACCTCTGGCTGGTCAGTTATGTCTGATTCATCAGCAGAATCATCAGAGGACACTGGCTCAGGGGGCTCTGCCCTAGGTCTCTTCTCTGGGGGCTGAGAGGCCCTGTCTGGGTGCGATTGAGATCCTCTAATTAATGAGATTAAATCTTCTGCCAAAGTAAGCATTTGAGAACTAGAAGAGGGCCTGGTTGTGGGGGGTTTAACAGGCACTGTTTTAGTAGTCTTGGCTGCTTTAGCCCTGGCGAAGGCCTTAATGGACATGGCTGCTGGAGGCCTAGCAGCACCACGTGCTGGGGTAGAGACATCCAAGGGAATGGTGTCTGATAAGTCAGTGGCAACCACCGTAGTGGATAAAATTTCTGAGGCCGATTCAAGAGTGGTAGCAGGGCCTCAGTTGTAGAGATAGGTTCAGCTGCACTTTGATCAGTTTTCTCGGTTTCGCCGAAACCGAGACACTCATGTTTGCTTAACCATGGTTTCGCCGAAACCGCGGACCGCGAGTGTCGGTCTTTATCTTTGCGTTTTTGGCAGATTGGGTAGTCGGAGGATCCGACGGCATAATATACGCAAAATCAGAACCAAAACTGTTCTGCAAACTCTGACCGACGGCTAAGCGTCGTCGGTTGAAAGAAGCACAGGCGAACAGGCTGCTACGTCGTGGGCTGGGCCTAAACAAGGCAGACAATAAGAGTGGAAATCTTTATGAGGTATTTGTTTCCCACAGGTTAAACAATTATTAACTTTTCTGACATCAGCTGAGGCAAGAAAGAGTCCCCAACGGGTACTTAGCTTTAGAAGTCTTCAAGTAGTATTCGTAGAAGTAATCTCTGGATCCGACCGACCGGCACTTGCGAACAGCTTCTGCTTCACGGCAAGAAAGACTGAGGAAAATGGCGTCGGCTGATGCTTTATACCCAAGACCAACAGAGATGACGCCGGGTGAAGTGCGACATCAGCGGACTTTGGAATCCGGCCGACTGAAGGGCTGCCTGACGACAGGACAACCCAGTTGTTATGACTGCAGATGCATCCATGAAGGACATCCTAGACTGCAGCAGTGTATACATTCAAACATCTACATTTATGGTAGGTACAAAAAGTACAGTTTTGTACCTACCATAAATGTAGATGTCCGATAGACATGCAACTGCAGTCATAACATGTGGGTTGTCCTGCCTCAGGCAGCCCTCGGTCAGCCGGATTCCAAAGTCTGGGTCCGACGTCGGCTGATGTCGCATTTCTCTCCGACGTCAGAGTGGCTGGAGTATATAAGCATCAGCCGACGCCATTTTCTTCAGCGTTTCTTGCCCCAGATGCCAGGTGCCCTCCAAGGAAGGCTGTAATCAAATTGGAAGACAAAAACAGGATTCCAAACAAATAAATGAGCAATAAAACAAATACACCACAACAGATATCCCCAGCTAAGAATAACAGGGATAGGGGTGGACCCTAGGCATAGAGGGGTATGGAGGGAGGGAAAATCCGACTGCAGTTGCATGTCTATCGGACATCTACATTTATGGTAGGTACAAAACTGTACTATGTCCTTCAAGAATGCAACTGCAGTCATAACATGTGGGTAGAATACCATAGCTTAGCTGGGGGAGGAGGTATGCTCTAGGAAAGGGATGGTGTGGCAATCAAACCCTGCAGGACTGCCGAAGCAAAGCCTGCTCTGGATATGGAATATAGAGGGAGATTGTAGTGTTTGGAGAATGTATGCACGGAGCTCCATGTAGCAGCTTCTAGAATGTCCTTGGTAGGCACCCCTCTTAAGAATGCTGTAGAGGTGGCTGTAGCTCTGGTAGAATGTGGTCTGACATTGGCTGGAACAGTCTTTCCATGAAAGGAATAACAGAATCTGATGCAATGTCCAATCCATTTAGAAATAGTCTGCTTTGAAAATGCTTTTCCTTGGACTGCAGGCGTAAGCTACAAAAGTTGTTCAGACTTCCTACTGGCCTTGGTTCTGTCCAGGTAGTATCGGTTGTCTGTGAATGTCCAAGGTATGCAAAAGTCTTTCCCCTTATTCTCAGGATTGGGAAGAAAGCAGGCAGATGAATGGCTTGATTTAGAGAAACCCTAGATACCACCTTTGGCATAAAGGTAGGGTTGGTCCTTAATGAAACCCTGTCTCTGTGGAAAATAATAAAGGGTGGTATTGCCATTAGGGCCTGTAGCTCCTAAACCCTTCTTGCTGAGGTAATTGCCAACAGGAAAGCTGTCTTCCATGAGAGAAATTGCAAGTCAATTGAAGCTGCTGGCTCAAAAGGAGGTAGAGTCAGTTTTTCTAAGACAAAATTTATGTCCCAGGCTGGCACTGGGGCCTTTCTTGGTGGCTTAATGTTCTTGATTCCCCTGAGGAATTGTCTTAGTAAGGGGTGAGAGAAAACAGGAGGATCAGTGTTGTATCTAGCTGAAATAGCAGATGCATGTATCTTTATGGAAGAATATGAGAGGCCGTTCTTTAACATATCTGCCAAATATTCCAAGATGAGTGGGATGTTCAACAATGATGCATCATGTCCCTTGCTGTTATTCCAATTGCTGAATCTTTTCCACTTTGCTAAGTAGACCTTTCTGGTGGATGGTCTTCGAGCCTCTGTTAGTATCCACTGAACTTCCTTGGAGAGGGATAAGCTGAAGTTATTTATGGGATCTCCCAGGCTGTTAGCTGCAGTGTCTGAAGATTCGGATGCAGTGTTTCGAAATTGTGTTGTCAAAAGTAGAGGCCACTGAGGGAGGGCCCGCCTCCTGGTGTGACATATGCTCCGTAGTAGTGGGTACCAGTGTTGTCTTGGCCAATCCGGAGCTATTATGATTCCCTTGGGCTTCTCTGCTTTGATCTTTAGTAATACTGAGGTCATCAGTGGTAGAGGTGGGAATGCATAGATTGCTAGGCAGTTCCAGTTGAATGAGAGGGCATCTATTTTCCAAGCTTTTGGATGATATGTCCTTGTGAAAATTTTGGTAGAAGATGGTTGAGGTGAGAGGCAAATAGGTCCACTTCTGGCTTGCCCCATGTCAAGTGAGTTGTCTGAAGGCCTTTGGATGTAACCTCCACTCGGTGGATCTGTGAAATTCCTGCTTAGGCTGTCCGCCAACACATTGTCTTTTCCTGGAACAAACTGGGATTGTAACTGGATGTTTAGGCTCAGTGATTTCTCCCAAAGCTGCATTGTCAGTCTGCAAAGGAGATAAGAGTGGGTGCCCCCCTGCTTGTTTATGTACCACATTACAGTGGTGTTGTCTGTCCGTATCATTAAATGGCCTTGCTGGAGTTGGTGTTGAAAAGCCTCGATGGCATGCATCACTGCCAGCATTTCCTTTTGGTTTATATGCAGATGTGTTTCCTTTGGAGACCATTGTCCTTGTATACACCTGCCTTCCATGTGCCCCATCCAAGGTCTGAGGCGCCTGTAGTCATGGTCTGTGTTATCTGTGGTTTTTTGAATGACATACCTGTGTTTTCCTGGCTCACCGAGGCCCACCATAGGAATTCCTTTTGTAGGCATGGAATGAGTGGTATGATGGTCTCCAAGTTGTTGCTGTGTTGAGACCAAATGCTTTTTAGGTACCATTGAAGCTTTCTCATGTGTAGTTTTGCTAATGGAGCCAGTAGAATGCAGGATGCCATGTAACCCAGGGCCTGTAGGAATCTCCTTGCAGTCATCTGGGTGAGTTTTGCTAAACCTTTGAAGTAATGAGTTAATTTCTCTTGCTTGTCTTCTGTCAGGTAAGCCATCTGAGAGGCTGTGTCTAATTTGGCTCCTAAGAAGATTATTTGCTGGGATGGCTGCAGTCTTGACTTTTGGAAGTTGACTGTGTATCCCAGAGCTTGAAGTAATCGTATGACATAATCCAGGTTTTTTGTCAACATCAATTTGTCGTCCGCTTGTATGAGGCAGTCGTCCAGGTACGGGTAAATTTGTATTCCCTGGAGCCTGCAATGAGCAATCACTGAAGCCAGGCATTTTGTAAATACTCTGGGAGTAGATAAGCCAAATGGCAATGCTGAGGATTGATAATGCTCTGGCCCTGCAAGAAATCTGAGGTATCTTCTGCAGCTGTGTCTGATAGGGACATGCAGGTGTGCCTCCTTGAGGTCCAGAGTAATCAGCCACTCCTTGCCCAGCATGGGAAGAAGTTGCTGTATAGTCAGCATTTTGAACTTTGGTACTATGAGAAAGGTGTTTAATGCGGACAAGTCCAGTATTGGTCTCCATTGAGATTCTTTTCTTGGAACAAGGAACAGTCTTGAGTAAAACCCTTGGTCTTGTTCTTGTTGTGGAACTCTTTCTATTGCTTTCATTCGAGTCAGCAGAGTGATTTGCTTGATAGCCTCTGCCCTCTGATTTTGTGGTAGGTTTGGCATGCCTTGTTTTCTTTGTAAGGTATGAAATGAAACCTGTACCTCGGTCTATAATGTCCAAAATCCATTTGTCCTTTGTCAGTCTGTGCCAGTTTTCTGCAAACAGAGATAATCTCCAAGGGAGCTTCTAGTTGTTCCCTGGTAGGCGGTAGTAGAGGAAAGTCATTGAGTTTGTGGTTGTTGGGCAGGTGAAACCCCTGCATCACTTCTTTGGTTTCCTGGCTGCCACTGTCGTCCCCTGTAAGGGCCTCTGTATTGGCCTCTTCCTCGGCCACGTCTGTTCTTAGCCCTTTGAAACTTTTCTGGATTAGGAAAGGACCAGTTTTTTGAAGGCCAATTCCTACTGAACCTGGGGGGTTGAACCTGGAGGAAATCTTTCACAGTCTGAACTGATTTTGCTTTTTCTTCGATGGTCTTTAAGACATCCTTAGCATTTGCACCAAAAAGCTTGTTCTTTTCCAAAGGAGCATCCAGAAGCTTTGCTTTTACATGATCTGGTAGAGGTTGATCTTTTAACCAAGCATGTCTACGAATCACTGCCCCTGTCATAGCTGCCCTACATGAAGCTTCCAGTGCATCATATCCACACTGCAGGAAGTGATTGCTTACTTGCTGAGTGTTATGTACAGCTTCCTGCAAAGTCTTCCTGTCTAAAGGATCAGGAGAAGCTAATGTTTTTTGTAAATCTTCTAAGAGATAATCCTGATATTGTAACATATGAAAAAGGCAATTTAAAGCTCTCATAGATAAGGTAGTGGATGTGTAAACCTTTTTACCCCATCTCTCTAATGACCTCGCTTCCCTGTTGGAGGGCAAATGATTTTTTGAGGTGGAGGCTGAAACTCCTTTAGGCCCCTGTGAAATAGTTTCCAAATCAGCAGTATGGGCCCTGAATAAATGGGAATGAGTTTCAGGGACCCTGTAAAACCTGTCTGGCTTGGCTGGAGCAGGAGGAAGAGAATCAGGGGTAGCACTAGAGTCAGAATACAAATCATCCAGAACATCAAGTACAGAAGGAATAGCTAAGGGCCTGTGCTGAGGCTTCTTAAGGAAAGTTCTAAGGCGTTTCCTAGAATCAGAATATTCCTGTCCTTGCCACTTGAAATGTTCCCTCATGGTGTGCAGAACTTCCCCAAAAGAAATATCCTCCGGGGGGGGCCGAAGGGATGGAATCTTCTGCATCCGAGTCCTCATAGGTCTGGAAGAGCTCTTCCTGGCTATCAGAGTGGACAGAGCCCTCAGAGTCTTCATCTGAAGGAGTAGGGTCAGAGGGTTCAACCGCCTTTATCAGGAGGAGGCTGGGATGCTCTCTCAGGATGGGCCTGTGAACCTCTAATCATGGAAATTAAATCAGCAGCCATGGACATAATTTGTGTCTCCGGAGTCGGCTGAGGTAAGGACTTAGAAGTAATATGCTTTGTTTTGCTGGCTGCCTTAGCCCTAGTGTAGGCCTTAATAGACATGGCCATAGGAGGCCTGGCAGCTCCACGTGCCGGAGTGACCTTGTCCACAGCAATGGTCTCGGCATTTCTCGGTTTCGTATCCGGAGGAAAATCTATAACTGGCGTCGGAGTAATGTCTGGAATCGGAGTCGTCGGTAATGCGGTGTCTTCGGTTCGGAGCGGTGGAGAGACCGTCTCAGAGGGAACCGAAGCACTCGCGCTAGGTTTTGGTGTGGAGTCGGTGGTAGACGCGGGCCGAGAATGTCGATCCCGATCTTTTCGCTTTTTAGGAGTTTGTGATGTCGGAAGATCCGACGGCATGGTGTAAGCAAATTTATTGCCGAAAAATCTTCAGCGAACTCTGCCCGGCGCCTGAGAGTGCGCTTGTTGAAGCGAGCACAGGCTACACAGGCCGAGACATCGTGGTCTGGGCCCAGGCAAGGGAGGCAGTAAGAGTGGAAATCCTTATGAGGTATTTGTTTACCACAAAAAAGACAGTTGTTAACTTTTTCAGTAATTTCTGACATCGGCTGAGGCAAGAAAAGGTCCCCAACGGGGTACTTAGCTTTTTTGATTACTTCGGTATCGTAGAATACAGGAGCTGACCGACCGGCACTTGCGAACCGCTTCTGCTTCGGGCACCACGCAGCAAGAAAGACTGAAGAAAATGGCATCGGCTGATGCTTATATACTCCAGCTGCTCTGACGTCGGAGAGAAATGCGACATCAGCCGACGTCGGACCCAGACTTTGGAATCCGGCCGACAGAGGGCTGCCTGAGGCAGGACAACCCACATGTTATGACTGCAGTTGCATTCTTGAAGGACATCTGTACTATGTTCATCGTGTTACACTGCTGCAGTCATTACACTTGGGTAGAATCCCAAAGCTGAGGTAGGGTGGCTGGTTCTATAAAGCATTAGGGGTGGCTATAAGGCCCTGCAGTACTGCAGTGGCAAAGCCAGCTCTGGATTTAGAGTAAAGAGGCAGATGGTAATGCTTGGTGAAGGTATGTACAGAACTCCAAGTTGCTGCTTCCAAAATGTCCTTGGTAGGTACTCTGAGGTAGGCAGCTGAAGTGGCTGTTGCCCTGGTGGAATGAGACCTAATGCTGTTACGTACAGTTTTCCCATGGTGTGTATAGCAGAAACGTATACAGTGCCCTATCCATTTTGAAATTGTCTGTTTTGAAATGGCTTTTCCCTGTTTTCCTGCAGCATATGCTGCAAACAATTGCTCAGTTTTCCTGAAGGCTTTCGTTTTGTCCAAGTAGAAGCGTAACTGCCTGTGTATCTCCAAGGAATGCAGTAGTCTCTCCCCTTTATTCTGTGGATTTGGATAAAAAGTTGGCAAGTGAATAGTTCGGTTTAGAGCCACACTTGATACCACCTTAGGCATAAAAGTAGGGTTTGTTCTTAAAGACACCCTGTCTTGATGGAAAATGATGAAAGGTTCCACTGCCATTAGTGCCTGTAATTCTGAAACTCTTCATGCTGAGGTTATTGCCAGGAGCAGAGCAGTTTTCCAAGAGACATATTTTAAGTCTGCTGAGTTAGCTGGCTCAAAAGGAGGTAAAGTTAGTTTTCCCAAGACGAAGTTGAGGTCCCAAGTTGGAGTTGGTGCTCTACGGGGCGGTCTTGTGTTTGTAGCCCCTCTGAGGTACTGTTTTAGCAAAGGATTAGAAAAAATTGGTGGGTCTGTGTTGTAATGAGCAGAGATAGCAGAGGCATGGATCTTAATGGATGAAAAGGAGAGGCCTTTGTCCAGCATCTCAGTTAAGTATTGTAGCATCCGAGGAATATTTGGGACAAGAGGGTCAAGACTGTGGGCCTGGTTCCAGGCACAGAATCTCTTCCATTTTTTCCGAATAGGCTTTCCTGGTGCTAGGCCTTCTGGCCTCCAGAATGACATGCATAACAGCTTTGGAGAGAGGCATTGCTTGCTTGACTAAGGAATCTGCCATGCAGCCAGGTTTAAAGTTTTGAGCTGGCCGTGAAGTATCTGATTGCTTTGCTGAGTCAGAAGTTGTGGGATTTGAGGTAAAATCCATGGTGGACCTTGTGCTAAGTTCTTTAAGACTGGGTACCAGTGCTGGCATGGCCAGTCTGGGGCAATCAAGATCATCTTTGTTTTTTCTTGTCCGGCTTTTATAAGTCCCTTTGAATGGAGAGGTAGTGGTGGGAAAGCATATACTTGTAGGTTTTTCCAGCTGAATGAGAGGGCATCCACTTTCCATGCTTGTGGGTGGTAAGTCCTTGTGCAGAATTTCTGCAGCTGGCAATTCATTGCGGATGCAAACAGATCTATGTCTGGGCTCCTCCATTTTTGTGCTATCATCCTGAACATTTGTAGATGTAATTTCCACTCGTGCGTATCCATGATGTTTCTGCTTAAGTCATCTGCCAGTGTGTTTTTCTCTCCTGGCAGGAACTGTTTTTGCAGATGAACTTGAAAGGTTAGAGCTGTGTTCCACAAGGCCATGGCTTGTCTGTAGATGGGATATGAATGAGTGCCCCCCTTGCTTGCTTATGTACCACATAACTGTGGTGTTGTCCGTCTTTAGTAGTAGTTGTCCTGGATGCAGAAGATCCTTGAAAGCTATAAAGGCATTTTGTACAGCTAGCATCTCTTTTTGATTGATGTGAAGATGCCTTTGTTTTGCGGGCCACTTGCCCTGAATACATTTTCCTGCCATAGGTGCTCCCCCAGGCATAATCCGAAGCATCTGTTGTCAGTGTTTGCCTGGCTGTGGGTTGAGTGAAAGGCTGTCCCTTGTTGAGGTGACAGGCTTGAGGCCAGCATCGAAACTCCTGTTTAAGGCAAGGAATAAGTGGTATTACTGTTTCCAAACTGTAACAGTGTTGAGAGCAGACACTCTTTAGGTACCACTGTAGTCTCCTCATATGCAGTCTGGCATATGGAATTAGTAGTATGCAAGATGCCATGTAACCCAAGGCCTGCAGAATTTTTCTTGCAGGGAGTTGGGTCTTTGTTGCCATCAATTGGAAATATTGAGTCAGTTGTCCTTGCTTGTCTGGCGTGAGATAAGCTATCTGGGCCGTTGTATTTAAGCTGGCACCCAGGAATATTATCTCTTGTGAGGGCACTAGTTTTGACTTCTTTTCGTTTACTGTGTACCCTAGGCAAATTAGCAATCTTTTTACAAATGCCAGATGCTTTAGAAGAATGTTTTTGCTCTCTGCTTGAATAAGACAGTCGTCCAAGTATGGTAAATTCGAATTCCTTTTTGTCTGCAAAATGCAATTACTGGTGCCAGGCATTTTGTAAGGACCCTGGGCGCAGTAGATAAGCCAAAGGGAAGTGCAGAGAATTGGTAATGCACTGAACCTACTAAGAATCTGAGGTATCTTCTGCAATTTTGTCTGATAGGGACATGCAGGTATGCCTCCTTGAGGTCCAAAGTTACGAGCCAAGCTTTCTTGCCCAGCATGGGAAGAAGCTGCTGTAGTGTCAGCATTTTGAATTTTGGAACATCCAGGTAAGTATTTAGAAAAGAAAGATCCAGAATGGGCCTCCAGGCTTTGTCCTTTCTGGGAACCAGAAAGAGTCCTGAGTAAAATCCTTGTCCTTGCTCCTGTGTTGGTACCTTTTGTATAGCTCTCATGTCCATGAGTGCTGTAATTTGTCTTTGAGCCTCTCCCCATTGATTCGGTGGCAGATTTGGCATTCCTTTTAACCTTGGCAGAGTGTGAAAGTGGAACCTGTAACCTTGAGATACAATATTGAGAACCCATTTGTCTTTGGTGATCATATGCCAATTGTGACTGAAAAGTTCTCGTTTTCCCCCCAAGGGGGCTGCCTAGAGAGAAGTGTTTGGCAGCTGTAGTGGGAAGTCATTGGGACTGTTTTTTATAAGGTTGAGGCCTGTCTTCCCCTTCTTTCTGGGTTGATGCACCCCACTGTCGAGTCCTGTAAGTACCTTGTGGTTGACCTCTGCATCTTGGACGTCTGTATCTGCCCCTTTGAGGTCTGTCTGAAACTAGAAAGGACCAATTCTTTGTCGGCCAATTTCTGCTAAATAGAGGAGGCTGAACCTGTAAGAAATCCTTCACCGTTTGCATAGATTTTACTTTATCCTCCATTTTCTTTAATACTACTTCTGCCTTAACTCCAAATAAAACATCCTGCTGTAAAGGTGCATCCAATAATTTTGCTTTAACATTATCTGGTAAAGTCTGTTCTTTTAACCAAGCATGTCTTCTAATGACAGACCCTGTAACTGCTGCTCTACAGGAGGCCTCTAATGAATCAAAACCACATTGCAAAGTATGTTTTCCCACTTGTTCAGCTGCATGCAATAAATCCTGCATTTCCTTATAGTTAGGAAGATCTGAATTTGGAAGCATTTTTTGTTTCAACTGAGACATCAAATATTGCTGATATTTAAGCATGTGAAACTGGCCCTCATAGCTAAAGTTGCAGATGTACATACTTTCTTCCCCCATCTGTCTAATGCCCTGGAATCTCTGTCAGAGGGGACTGGATTTTTTGCTGTAGAGGCCTTTACCCCTTTGGGACCCTGGGAAATAGTTTCAGGGTCAGCAACAGGGCTTTTATAAAGAAATTTGTGAGAGTCTGGGACTTTGTAGTATCTATCTGGCTTAACTGGAGCAGGAGGTAAAGAATCAGGACTTAAACTGGATTCGGAATACACATCATCTACAATATCTAACAATGGCGGAATGGCAAGGGGGTCTGTGTTGGGGTAATAAAAGGAAATCTCTGAGCCTTTTCTTGGATTCTGAATAATCCTGGCCCTCCCAATGGAAATGCTCCCTCATGGTATGCAAGGTCTCCCCAAAGGTGTAGTCCTCTGGTGGATAGGCTGAAGGAATTGATTCTTCAGCATCAGAATCCTCATAAGGGGGTAAAGAATATCCTTGGTCTGAGGATGAATCTGAAGAGATGGACACCTGGTCGGATGAGTCATAGTCTGCATCCTGTCTAGGCCTTTTATCAGGAGGAGGGTGGGATCCCCTGATCAGAGTCTTCGGCCATTTTGAGCATTTGTTTCTTAGGCATGGAGGCCTGTCCTGGTGAAACAACCCCTGAAGCTGCGGGTTGTTCAGCTACTCCAGATCCCTCTGAAGGGTTAGTCTCAGTAGGCTGTAAATCTGGTGTATCCGAAGGCCCAGCCATCTCCACGTGGGAGTCAGCAGCCTGTGGTTCCAAAGAAGCGGTCATCAGGGGCTGCAAAGGCGCCTCGCTGAAAACCGGAGAATCGGCGAATTTTCTGCCAAAATAATGTTGGGCAAAGTCAAACTGATGTTTAATAGTGTGCTTGTTAAACCTAGCACAAAACCAACAACCTGTGACGTCGTGGTCTGGGCCTAGGCATGGGATACAATAAGAATGGAAATCCTTATGAGTTATTTGCTTCCCACAAGAAATACAATTATTAACTTTTATTGACATCGATCTGAGGCAAGAAAAAGTTACCCCAATGGGGTACTTAGCTTTGTAAGACTTCGTTCTGGATTCGGAATGAAAATCTCAGGAGTCGGCCGACCAGCACTTGCAAACTGCTTTTTGCTTCAGGCACCGCACGGCAAGAAAGACTGAATAAAATGGCGTCTGCTGCATCTTATATACCCCCTGGCGCACTGACGTCAGGGAAGAAGTGGCAGCAACGGACGCCGGACCAAGACTTTGGAACTCAGGCCGACTGAGGCACCGCCTGACAGCAGGATAACCCAGGTACAATGACTGCAGCAGTGTAACACGATGAACATCCGTTAAAACACATGTCATCAGGCTTTTTACTGTGTAGCATTCTGGATCTCTTTGTTAGAGTCGGAATGCGATGGTTCATTGTCCCAAATAATGTCCAAACGGACTCTTTTTGGTGCAGGTGTCACAGCCGACTCTTCCTCAGTATCATTGGCAGGACCTTTACTAAGAACAGCTTCCTGGGCGATACTGTATTAATCGTTTGTGTACATTTAATATTTTCATATCACGTATGCACGAGCAAATTAAATATGCAGACCGGGTTGTCACTCAATTTGCGACATGCCCACTTCTGCGTGAAACGAACTGGTGAGGCCCTCAACTACAATATTGCAGAGATTATTTGCAATAGTCTGTTACTGCCAGAAAGAACTTTAAACAGTGGAAATATCAAAAAAAAGACTTGAAAAACTAGAAAGTAACAGTATTTTTTTTTGTAGAAACCAAACCACCAGTGACCAGAGTGGAGAAAACACCACAAGGAGCAAACAACCCACTCTGTGCTGTTGCCTCAAAAAAATCCACAGGCATGAAATATTGGTAAAAACACAGGTTTATTACTCCAGCCAGTCAAAGCAGTAAAATAGCTTAATATCAAAAAAGACTTGAAAAACTAGAAAGTAACAGTATTTTTTTGTAGAAACCAAACCACCAGTGACCAGAGTGGAGAAAACACCACAAGGAACAAACAACCCACTCTGTGCTGTTGCCTCAAAAAAATCCACAGGCATGAAATGATCCAAAATATTGGTAAAAACACAGGTTTATTACTCCAGCCAGTCAAAGCAGTAAAATAGCTTAAAAACCATACAGGATAAATAGAACACAACTGTAGTGTAACCAACACAGTCATGCGCTTTCGTCCTGCTCTAGGACTTCTTCAGAACTGTGTTACTGACAATTAACTAATTAAGATTTGAAACATGTTAACCCTATAGAACCTGTTAAAAAGTGTGTAGTAAATTTTAATGTTTCTGTGAATGAAAGCAGTGTTCTTTTCTGTTACAAAATAGTGGCCCTATATTTCAATTCAGGTTTTATAGATACATTGTCATCGATGCCTGGGGTTACCGTGGCATTAAGTCTCAATTGCCATCTCAGGATACATTTTCAGTGAGTTTGAGTTTCTCTACTGTGAACGTGGTTGACTTGTTCACCTCGATAACTCACGAAACTGGTTTAGAGCTTTTTTAATGAAGTATTAGTGGAAAAAAACATCATTAAATAATACTATGGTGAACTTTATTATGACACTAATGGAAACAATCTTAAAAAATAATTATTTCACTTTTGAAGGAGAATATTATCGTCAGGTCAATGATATAGCCATGGGCATTAGTTGCGCACCCTTGTTTGCGAATCTTGTAATGTATGGGTGGGAGAGGTTATACATTTTTAACACCTCTTTTTCTATGTTTTGGATTCACTACTTGCGTTACCTGGACGATATTTTTATTTTATGGAAGGTGGGAGATAAACATGAAGAATTTATGGAATATATATAAATAATTTAAGCGAATATTTTAAATTTACTGGTACTTCTAATAATGACAGTATCAATTATCTGGATGTTTTACTTAAGAATTATGAAAACAAGAAATTTGAATCTCAAATTTATAGAAAACACACTATTTCAAATGATTATTTAGAATTTAAAAGTAGTCACCTGCTATATACAAAAAGAAACAGTAAAGGGTCAAATGGTCCGGGTAGCAAGAATGTGTTCTAACATTGATATAGTAAACAGAGAAATGGGCACACTAATAAATTTTTTTTCTGAAAGAGGTTACCCGTTAGAATTTGTACTACCCATTTGTGAGCAAGTTATTAGCGAGTGGGGCAGTAGGTATAAACCCCTGCTGGGATCCTATTTAGTGAAGGAGAATGAAACTAATACAAGGAAAGATTATATCCAATCCATGGTGGTGACTTATTAAGAAACAAGTAGTAAGATTAGGGATACTGTCAAGAAAAATTGGGTGTTGTTTAAAGGGAACGAGGAAATATTAGATACAGTAGGAAAAGAACCAACATTTGTTTTCAAAACTAATTACAATTTAAAATTTTTACTGGAACATCCCATTAATGCTAAGAACAATGTGAGAGGGACAACTAGATGTGGAACTTGTGAACATTGTAGGTACATCTTAGTGGGAACCTCAGTATGGTTATAAGTAAGGGTTAGGGAGATAAAATTAGCAACAGGGTCCTGTATTACGAAAGGACTGGTATATATAGCTATTTGTCAGGAATGTCAGCATTTCTACATAGGTAAAACCAAAATAACTTTTAGGAGGAGGATCTATGAGCATTTGTATGCTGTGAGAAAACATGATGAAAACAATGCTATATACAGGCATATTAAAAATAATCCCAATCACTCTTTCTTATTTGGTATTCTGGAGGTTACTGGTAGTAATCCGAGAGGGGGTAATGGGAAAAACAACTTGGAGAGGGCAGAAATGAGGTGGCAATTGAGACTTAATGCCACGGTAACCCCAGGCATCAACGACAATGTATCTATAAAACCTGAATTGAAACATAGGGCCACTATTTTGTAACAGTAAACAACACTGCTTTCATTCACAGAAACATTAAAATTTACTACACACTTTTTAACAGGTTCTCTAGGGTTAACATGATTCAAATCTTAATTAGTTAATTGTCAGTATAAAAGAGGGAGTGGATTTTAGCAAACACAGTTCTGAAGAAGTCCTAGAGCAGGACGAAAGCGCTTGACTGTGTTGGATACACTACAGTTGTGTTCGACTTATCCTGTATGGTTTTTAAGCTATTTTACTGCTTTGACTGGCTGGAGTAATAAACCTGTGTTTTTACCAATATCTTGGATCATTTCATGCCTGTGGATTTTTTTGAGGCAACAGCACAGAGTATTTTTTTTTATTTTTTTTTTCCCTTTTTTGTTTAGCAGGTCTAAGACAGGCTCAAGATAAAATCTAAATTTGGCAGACATGTACAATTCCAGAAGTAAAAGGCTGAGTTATAAAATATTTAAGTGGGGTTAGAAAAAGAAAAGATAAAAACCTGACTTGTAAATAGTAACAAGAGAGAAGAGCAGACAGACCTGAGTCAGTAAATCAGAAAAAAAAAATCCGTAAAAAAAGCAAGTCAGAAAAAATACAAAGCAATTCTTTTAGTCAAATAATTGAAAAAGTACCAAGGACAACCTTGGGTCATTTCTCAGACAGAAGCACTTATCTCTGGGCAAAGCAGATAAGGATGGGAAACCTACATGCAGAACATTATGTGTAAATGGTGCAGCCAGCAGCCTGGACAGGATTTAGCAGTCAAGCTGCCTGTCTACATCTCGCTGGCTTATGATGACAGATCTCTTCATCTGAGATCCAGAATTTAACATGCCATCACATAATCACACTGCTTTTTGCAAACACATATATACTTGTTTTATAATGCCTATGCGCAGCTAATTGGCTAGTGGAAGCACTAATCTCTGTTAAGCATTCTGGCTTAAAGAAATTAACAGAATATAAATAATATGGGATAACCAGGGAAACTTCATGCTTTCCTACAGCAATACTTAGTAAGCATAAGACCTCCACTGAGTTCCCGCACTGAAAATGCTACTAGTTTCTTTTTCAAAGATACGTTTTAGTTACTCCTACACTGTCTGCCATATTCCATCATATCTCAGTTTATCTCCACCCAGTACTGTGCCAGCTTAACACCTGTAGCATGGCTTGTTAAACAGGGAAATTCTGGAGTCTGAGGGAGTTGGTAGAGAGGAGATAAAAGGCACCATTCCAACAGCAGCAGTAGTCCCCTCTTCATTTTAATGCCCAACTTACAATCCCAGTCTAATATATCACAGTGTAATGAAATTGACATGGACCTTTCTGTCTAAAGGACCATCTGCCAATGCATTCCTTCAAGCTTTCTGCACCATGGCTAGAGTTCCTGGTCTGTATTGTGGGGCTGTGACCCTAACCGATCTCTTCTTCCCTTCCTCTTGATAGAAGTGAGTTAACAAAATGCTGTTCATTCCCATCCACCGAGATGCTTCCTCAGGGACTGGGTCTGCTAACATCACAAGCGATGCCTAGGTCAGTGAGGGCCCAGCCCTCTATCACAGAGGTGGACAAAAAATGCTCCTACTTTGGCAAATTCCGGGTAGCAGAAAACACAATAAGGTGTGTAAATCCAGAAGTGTTATGATTTACTGTTCCAGTGATCCTCCCAAAGCAGACCTGTTGCAACAGTTACCATGTACAAGTCTCCAAAGTAGAAGATAGAAGTTTTTCTGTTACAGCAACCTTCTTGAAGGTCTACAGTCAGAGAAAACATTGGACACAACTGTACTTTATTCTTCGGAAAGGGTCAACAGACCTATAAACCTCAACATCTGGTTAGAATTTCAAGATGCACTCAGTCACTCCTGAAAGATTAACAAGTACAGGATCCCCTACAGCACAGGAGTTTTAAAACCTGCACTACATCTACAGTGTACTTCTAACTTGGCAGTGTTTGCTGAAAATGTGGACACCCGTCCATGGATCAGCTTCCACTATGTTTCATGTGAAACGTTTCTAAAGTACGCTGCTGAAATTGTGGTTTCCCAAAGTGAATGTGCTCAAACAGTGTGTTAAAAACATTTTCTGCATTTATCAGAGTTAAAAGGCAATTTACACTACTGGACACTTTGAAATGATTTGCTTAGCTACAGAAAAGCTGTTTCTTTAAGGAATAAATAGCTGCTGTACTATCCTGCAAAGATGTGCTCTCTTGGTCTATCTTAAACATCTATAAACATTTGGGATAAAGTTGGGATACGCAGAAGATGCTCACCTTCATTTTAATAATATGGATAGGAAAAAAACAGGAGCAAACAAGACTACCATAGAAGATGGAATAAGTCTTCAGAAACACCCTTTTGCAAAGAAAAGTACAGTTTTGTACCCACCATAAATGTAGATGTTTGAGTGTATTCACTGTTGCAGTCATTACTCTTGGGTTATCCTGCTGGCAGGCTACCCGCAGTCGGCCAGAATTCCAAAGTCTAGGTCCAGCATCGGTTGCTCCTCTTCCCTGACGTCAGTGCGCCAGGGGTATAAAAGATGCAGCCGACGCCATTTTCTTCAGTTTTTCTTGCCCCAGATGTCAGGTGCCCCAAGTAGGTAGGCTGAAAAATATAGCAATAAGAAATGCATGCACAAAAATAACATTTCCTTAATCTACAAGCAAATACACCAAAAAGGTTGTATAGGATAGAGAAGTGCAGATAGGTCCCAGCAAAGAGAAGGGGGATGGTGGGTGGGTAACCTGGACTGCAACAGTGAATACACTCGAACATCTACATTTATGGTAGGTACAAAACTGTACTATGTTCATCATGTTTCACTGTTACAGTCATTACTCTTGGGTTGAATCCCAAAGCTAAGGATGGGTGGCTGGGCTAAATAGGATTAGGAGAGGCTATGAGGCCCTGCAGAACTGCAGTGGCGAAGCCTGCTCTGGACTTAGAGTAGAGAGGCAAGTGGTAGTGCTTTGTAAAGGTGTGCACTGAACTCCATGTTGCAGCCTCTAAGATTTCTTTGGTTGGTACTCCTCTGAGGAAGGCTGCTGAAGTGGCTGCTGCTCTGGTGGAATGAGGCCTAATGCCCTTAGGCACTGATTTGCCATGCTGAGAATAGCAAAAAATGGATGCAATGGCCTATCCATTTAGAAATAGTCTGTTTTGATATAGCCTTTCCTTGTGATCCTGCAGCATATGACACTAAAAGCTGCTCAGTCTTTCTGAAAGCTTTAGTTCTGTCCAAGTAGAAGCGTAACTGCCTGTGTATGTCCAAAGAATGCAGAATTTTCTCACCCTTGTTCTGTGGATTTGGGTAAAAGGTAGACAAGTGAATGGTTTGATTGAGGGCCACACTGGACACCACCTTAGGTATAAATGTAGGGTTTGTCCTCAGAGAAACCCTGTCTGGATGAAAAATGATGAAAGGTTCCACAGCCATGAGTGCTTGTAACTCCGAGACCTCGCCTTGCAGAGGTTATGGCTAGGAGCAGAGCTGTTTTCCAGGACAATAACTTAATATCCGCTGTTGATGCTGGTTCAAAAGGAGGCAGTGTGAGTTTTTCCAAAACATAACAGAGGTCCCAAGCAGGAATTGGTGCTCTCCTTGGAGGCCTAATGTTTTTGGCCCCTCTGAGGTACTGCCTTATTAAAGAATGAGAACAGATAGGTGGTTCCATATTGTAATTGTTAGATATTATGAATATAAGGCTGAAATTAATTCTGTTGTAAATATGCTGAAAGAAAAAGCTTGCTTAAATGCAGAAACAGAGTTTAGTAATATGTGAGCAGCAACCATACTAAATGACTCTGGCTTAAAAAAATAAGGAACTTGCTTATGAGTGTATTACACACACATCAAGACAGCTGACTTCTTACAGACATGACAAGAATGTAATCTGCTTTCAATGGACAACAGGACATGTTTTTCTAAGAAAGTTTAAAAATATGCTTTTCTAAGAAAATTAATTCACAAGGCGTTTCCTTGAAGACAGTTTACTTATCAGCATTTGCACAAGAACAGATGTGTCAGCATTTGCATCATCAAGGCAGTATCTTTCCAAAACCAAGAGGGTGTGTGTTTAACTAAAAATATATATAAAGTCTGTATTAAATCTAGTTATGTTAGGGGTATGGTAGGGACACATTTGTTGTCCTGAGATAAATGTTATATCTCTCACATCATCTGTACTATATGAGAAGTAAAGTGGAACAGTACTTTAAGCTGCAACGTTAGTCCGTTTGATTTATTATAAAAAGTTATTTGTTATTGCTCTAAAGTTGATGATGCAAAGTATATTCTCTCATTAGTGTATATTCTGCAAGTTTCTGTATGCAACAGACTGTGAATGCAACTATAACCAAACTTTGATTCCAGCCAGCAAGACTGAGTGTCTTAAGAAGACTTCAAATCCCACAGCAAGCAAGAAGCTCAATATAATTTTTCAATGGCAAGCTAGACTGCATTTGAACCTATAATCTGCATTCAAACACAGGGGGAGTGATGGTAAGCCCTGCAGAGGGTTACTTCAGTTAAATTGCAGTAACTAACATTTGTACGTATGTGTAAATCCTAAACAGAAGTATTCCAGTTTATGCAGCTTGCAGTAGTAAAGTTTTTTAGACGTCTAAAATCCGGAGTGAGACTAATTCAAGAAAGTCGCAGTGCCATATTTCTCCAAGAAAAGGTGGATGTCTACTTGTACAGCAGTCCGCTGCCGGTTGTACTTCACCAGCTTCTCAAGTGACTCTGAAAAATTTCTAGCCATCAGCAACAACAGCCTGATCACCTGTTTTCTTGCTAACTGGTAAGACTTTTTCTGTGTCACATACTTAGTGTGGATGATGTTAGACAGTTTGTATATTCTTAAACAGTTTGTATATTATTAGATAGTTTGGATGTTCTTAGACAGTATGGATATTATTTACGATTCATGCAGGAGTAAACCAAACTTTAGTAAATTGCAATGTTGGCATACACAGCACATTAGTAAATGTAAAACCTTAATAGGGCAGATTGATAGTAAGGCATTATGCAAATGTATTACAATATTTAACTGGTATCTCAAAGAAAACCATGTGAAATATGACAAATGTATATCATGTCAATCAACAAAAACTGCATTTTGTGTATTATGCCATAAAAAAAGTATTGCATCATATTGCTAAAAAATAGACTGTAAAGACAGATCTGTTCATGATAAAGAATTAACTAAGGGGGGTAAAGTGTTTCTATTATATTCAGATGTTGAACAGTTAAGTCCTGTCACCACATGCGAGTCAAATCAGTTACTGATAGAACCCCTAGTACATGTTGTTACAAAGGAATGTAGTAAACTTCTAAAAGACAGACACAATTAGTTCAGGAAGTTTAGACAAGTTATACATACATCTTTTCAAAAGTGCATAGGAATTTCAAATTCAGCAGAACAGCTTACTAAAAAAATGTCAAAAAGACCATGCAATATTACAGGAGACTCTTAAACAACAGTTACAAGATGAAGAAAATAGATTAATTGAACTGACAGAGACTGACTTCCTACATGCATTGGGAAAGAGTAGGAAACTACAGCTGATCTGTACAAAAGAGATATATTTTATAATATGTTTGTGTTTTGAAAATGGTTAAGCTTACATGGTAGGATGGTAGGATCTGACAAATAATTCTCAAATGTTTAAAACTTCCATTCAATTAAAGCAATGTATTTATCAGTACTACAGTAAAGTAGAGCATATGACTGCCATTCATAGCATAGTCAAAAGGTAAACAAAACTGTTCTAGTGTATAAAATTAAATAAAAATAGATAAGAGTAAAAAGTTAGTCACAAGACTGACATGATTGTATAAAGATATACAGATACAAGACAGACCTGCATGTATGTTATTTTCATCTAGAGTACATTTGTTTACAATGCACAAAAGCAAAAGGCAGACAACAGCAAATATAATGCAAGTATAAACATATGTTAATTAAGCTAATATCTATTTTGTTTTTTTACAATTTTTTTATAATTATATAGCAACACCAAACAGTTAAAGTTCTGAATTTTAAAAAGAAATAAAAATCACAGATGGTATTAGTTAAACAGTTTTTATAAAATTAATGGCAGGACAGTTAAATAGTTAAATAAATAAAATACTGAAATCCATTTAAGCTAATTGTAAAATAATGTCTGTTTATGTAGTATAAATGCATAGTTATGCAAATCACAATCACATTAAAGGAAAAATGCCAAAAGAATTAAAGTACAGTTTTGTACCTACCATAAATGTAGATGTTCGAGGATCCCCATTGCTGCAGTCTCATACTATTGGTAGGTCCCGCCCTCCAGTCCAGTCCCATATACAGAGTATAGTGATGTCCGCGGGTCAGGGCGACAGACTGGCGTCACAGCGTCAGGGTACTGCGCATGACACGCGATATCCATATCCTTTTCTTGCCCCAGAGATGTCAGAACCCCAAAAGACAAGGCCCAAAAATACCTGCACCAAAAATATGTATATATACAAATATATATATACATATATAATGTAACCTCACCTACACCCAACCTAAAACACAGGGGAAGGAGGGAGGAGGGGAAGGAGGGATGGTTAATGGGGGGATCCCAATCCATACATCTACATTTATAAACTATACTATGTTCTTATCTTCGCCCTTCCCCCCCAGTGCTTACTTAGCTAGAATCCCAAATCAGAGCAAAGGAGCTGGCAAGCTATAAAGGCAAAGAAGCAGACAGCAGGAACATGCCTTGCAAAACAGCTGTGGCAAACCAGCCCTAGGACTTAGAGTAGATAGGAAGGTGATAATGCTTAGAGAAAGTATGCACTGAACTCCAAGTAGCTGTTTAAATATCCTAAATACTTGAGACCCCTATGACCCCCTGTAAAAGCAGTGTTAATCTCCTTGGGAATCTCCTTGCCACCAAATGGAAATAAAAGCCAAGCGATGCAATGCAAATGTAATGCAAAGCTAAATGATCTTAGAATAGTTTGTTTTGAAATAAAAGAACTTGTGAGAGCAAAAAGAAAGAAACAACAAACTGCTGATGATGAATGATAACCTCCTTAACATCTTTAAATAAAAACTGCAAAAATCTTTCCCATCTTAAAGTGGGCAAAATCTTTTAAAGTTTATTTTTTTATTTAGTATTGTGAAAAGCCAAAATAAAAAAAGAACAAGTAAGCACCACTAGAACCAAGTAAACCACCTTAGGCATAAAGATAAGGATGAAATCACTATCTACAAAAATATCAAAATGCCTCTCAAACCTGCCATGCCCGCAGAAGGGACACCACAGAAGCAGACAGGCTTGCCAAAAGAAAGAGCAAAAGTATTTCAAACTTTTCAATTCAGCACCCAAGCAGGGATTTCCAAGTGTAATCAAGTTTTCCCAAGCAGGTCTAAGCTCTCCAAAGCACAGAGGATTGGCTATAACTCTAAGAAAATGCTTGAACACCTCCTCGACTGCTTGAACACAGGGAAAAAAAAGTCAAAACAATTGTGGATCACAATCGCTGGATGAGCTGCAGCATGAATCAAAATGATCTCAGAGTGAAAATAAAAGTCCAATTGTATGATAAAAATAAAATCTCCTAATTTTTTTGCTGTACAAAAAATAAAATCTCTTCCATTTTTCTCTGCAAACACAAAAATTGCCTAGGTCTTCTAGCTTCCTGTGTACATTTTTTTTCTTGTTGAGGAGTTAGATGAGGATTAAATTTAATAAGAAAAGTTGTCCTAGATTGTGAGTCAGAGAGTGAAGGAAGTTGAGGAATGCTGAGACTCGTCTGACTTGACATTGAGCAGATGACTCTGAGATGAGAGGAGGGAAATTCTCCAGATGAGGATGGAGGAGTTTAATAGTTCCGTAGGAAGTGGAGGTAGTGGAGCTGGAGGCCAATCTGAGCTATCAAAATCATCCTGGGCCTGTCTTGTCTGACCTTAATAGTACCCATTGAAAGAGCATACACATGAAGGTGGTCTGGAAGGTGAAGAACATGAACAAATTTCAGTCTGTCCACTTCCCCTGTGTGTGATGAAACCCCTTGTGCAATACTTTAGTGCTGCTTGAATTATCCATGAAGTTTGTAGTTAAAATGTCTGGTGTCAATCTCTGGAATACATGAAGATCCCTGTCATGAAGAACCAGTGAAGACCATCTGTTCTCAACACAATCTACACTTTGCCTGCTTCTGGTGGCTGGCATGTGTTGAAGAGTAAGTTGCATGAACCAGTAGTTGCAGTCTCCTGGCAGTGCCTGCTGCTTGCTCGTATAACCTCCCCTTGCTTGTTGAAATGCCTTAAAATGTTTGTACTGCTCAGTTAGATTGTGTTGAAGCTGTTTAGCTGTGCCCTGGAAGAAGCCATTAATTTGGAAAGCCATTCCAACATCTCCTTCATGTTGATATGTACCCATGTTGTCTGTCGCATGCAAATGTGACTGCTAACCACTTGTCTTGTAGCAGAGTCCCTCCATTTAGATGATTATCATGTGTAATTCAAATCTGATCTCGCCTCTGGCGGGTCACAGAGAATCTGCGTCACCAAGAGTCCCTGCTTAGGCAAAAACCTTTTGAGCTGGGCCACTTCTTCTCTTTATGCAGAAGTTTAAATAAAGTTAGTGATCCCCCTGTCCCATGAACCCATAGGCTCTTCCATACATGAGCAGTTTTTCAGCCATGACTCATACAAGATATGCAGTGAAGACATGTGAAGCACCAGAATACAAGATGCCATGTTGTGCATTGAAGAGCTGTCTGTTGCTGGTAGCACGGGAGAGATGAGATTGAGTGGATAAGGTAAGGATAGTCTGGGGGTTTGTCCATAGTTGTCTCCAAGTATCACTGCACTGCTATTCTCACAGACAGAAAGTGTATGTCTTGAGAGGGTACTAGACCAGACTCACACTTTCGGCTCACACTCTAAATTCTAGACTACTTAGCACTGGTATAACATATTCCAGATGCTGTAGAAGGTCTTCCTTTCTGAGGGGCGTAGTATTCAGATGCCCAAGTAAGAGATAGGCTGAATTGAGCCAATTGAGAGCTAGCACACTATGGTAGAACTAAGTGAATACTTTTAATGAAATGAAAGCTAAAGGCAATGAGAACTGAACCAGAGAATTTCCTTATAGACTTGCAGGTAAAACCCAACTTAAGCTTAACAACTTGAACTGATAATGAAAAGAAGAGTAGTTAAGATCCAGAGAAATTTGCCCAGCAACTTTGTTCTTGCCTGTAAAAAGAACATCTGAGATCTGAAAAATCCAAATAGAAAAATGTTGAGAGTGGATGACAGAAATGGTCTCAATGACAAAGTGAGGTTCTAGAACAGGCTTATAAGGAAAAGGAAGGCCCCTTTCTGATACAGGGACTGGCTGAATGGAAACCCAATTGTAGGCCTCTTTTCTTTGTGGATCCAGGCCTTTTCTTTCTTGAGTTGGAGGGGGCATTGTGAATGGCATGAAAGGGGGAAAGGTGAAAAATATGTATTGTAAATGATCTTAATGCAGCTTAACCAACATTTGTTTGAAAGAATTTAATTTTCCTCCCAGGAAATGTAATTCCAGAAGTCTGAGCTGAACTGCTGTCTAGCCAATCTGTTAAAGACAGAATGAAAGGTCGACCAAGCTGCTTCTGCTTAAACTCCTCCCATAAGCACCCCTCACCAGAAATCTTGAGCAGGCCGATTTCTGTGCTAGCCTAAAAGAACCTTGAGCCCTGCCTCCCCCCCACGCCTTTTTAGTGATGAGCCCCATTTTGGCCATGCTTACACCCACCCCTACTAAACTTTAGCAGGCCAATTTCTATCCTGCTTCTTCCAATTTTTTGCAAAAGCTTCCTCCCATCTTGTTACAACTTATCTTCAAGTAAAGATTTTCTGTAAAAGCAGATGTATACTCAGCCAAACAAACTTTGTCCATCATTGCATTTAAAAAGCATCCACCTGCCTTCAGAAACAACTGCTCAGAACAGAAACTATCCACCACCAGGCTCCAGGAAAATATCTTAGCAAAGAATGCTAGCCACCCCGAGAGGCCTGATATTTTCAGATGTAAACATTGCAAAGCAACCTTTCTTACTTGTTCTGAGTGGAAAAACCACCACCAGTCTTTTTAATTTGGTTACCCCCTTTGACACAGACCAAATCCAGCAACTGACCACAGAAGCATTTCATATTTTAGCATGTGAATTTGACAATTCAACGCCTCCCACCTATCTTAAAGAAATTATGGACCTCTTTTATACACCTAAGCATCAACACCTTTGCCTCTCCTTAAGTATAAGGGACTTTCTTCCCAATAGCCTCTTGCTTGCCTCTCCCCTTGATTCAACAGGGGATGAAACGCCTCTAGCCTCTGGCCACAAAGGCTTATGAGCTTCGGGCAGGAGATATAATGGGTTCTAGGCTTGAGGAATAGCATGGAGCACAGGAGTCACATAAACAGAGTCTCTGAAATAAACAAGAAAGAGGAGAAGTACAAAGGAGGATCCCTCAAGGGCCTATCCTGGCCCAAACACCCATTCTCAGTCCCTTTCCTGAATCGAAGTAACAAATGATGCCTTCCTGAAAGAAGTGCTCTAAGCTCCAAATTCCTCAGTAATCCTGTGGAAATCCCAGAAGGAGAATCCTGCAAGGAATTCAGAGTCTCTTCCAAAGGAAGAAGTAGCCTCTCTGAGCTGTGGGAGTCCGCCCCACCTCTCCTGAACTTACCTCAGGTCTGTTAGAAACTTAAGCAAGGATAGGCAGTAACTAAACTGAAGATTCTGAGGGGCATATGTTCTCTACTATCAAAAATCAACCTCTCCAGCCCCTGCTCTCATCACTGGCTAGAACCAACCTCTAAATGCTAAAGAAAAGCTCACTGAAGCTGAACAAAGAGCTTTCTCGAGCTAGAAGAACTGCTAACAGAAGGAGACCTTAGCCTGAGAGAACTCATGGTTCCTCTAACAGCTAAGTGTCTGCCCCTCCATCCGAGACTACCTCCTGATCCAGGAAATTCTGTAACAACTTCTACCCTGCCTGAGACCTCCGCCGAAACTCCTTGTTAAGGCCCTGCTGTTTTGTCCAACGCTCTTAAGAACCGACGTCTCCCACTGCCGTTGCGGCACCCTAGGTGGGCCCCATAATTGTCCTTTTAACTTCCACACAGCTGGCCAACCAATCCGGTCGCATTTTTAAATTGCAAGGCTTTGAAAACACTAACAACTCCGTCAACAGGCCCCTAACCAACTTCTTTTTACACTGGTACTCCCCACAAGGTATAACAACGCACGCCAACTAGCTCCTTTTAAAGGTATACACAAGGTAAACCAATCGGCTCTGGGAAAAAATAAACTCACAAGAAATACAACTAAGCTTATATCTGTTGGTTCCAAAACCCGCTGAACGCCTGACCTCGATAAAAAAAATACAGTTATTCACTTTTTCTGTTTCGTCTAAAACTCCGGTTTCGAAGAACCAAAATACTCTTAAGATGATCCCCGCAACTCTGCTTCTGTGATTGAAGTCGCGGACGATGAGACACATATGAATAGTCCGCCCTGCTCGCGACCCTGACTGGATGATCTATAGTTTACATAGTATGAAATGTGAGCTCAAACCTACCTAGACTGAATGAATAGTTACAGGAAATGTTGGAAAGATAAGATAAACAACAAGACTGATTGCCAGACAAGTAGCTTGAGTTTTTCTAAAGCATCATTGTTATTAAAATATACTTGTTAAAATGTTTACAGGCAACACTATTTGGTAATTGTAATAAAATGTCACAATTGTGCATATATGTCACTGATAATCTGTTTGCAAGTAAATGTTAAAAGAAAAAAACTCAGTTGCATCAAGTACAGCCAATAAATGGGCTATAGTATACATACAGTTCAAATCAATTGTGCAGCAGGGGTAAATGCCTACTAGTGGTAGTAAACAGCAAACGCTTTATAAAAAAATTATCAAATCAGACAGGGGTCTATAGTTTGGTAACCTAATAAAATAAATGTATAACCAAAGTGTTGGGCTGACATACATTCTATTCTCACAGTATAAAGCAGATAAACAGTACTGCAATACTACAGGGGGAGGGGTACTTTCTCAGTTTTACACTGACTGTATAAGCAATATTGCACAAGAGTCAGAAATAAAGCTACAAGAAAAATAATATCTCATTCCTTCTTGACAATACTCTTTTAGGGGGAGGAAGAAACAGGTATTAGTGCATTAGTAATATTGGTAAACAGATTGAACCTGACAGGATAAGATATTTTACAAGTTGTTAATAACTATCATAATGGTTATTATTGTATTGTTTAGTATTAAATTGTATTTACAACCTGTTAAACTGTAAAGCTATACAAGAGATGGTTTGAAAAACAAGAGATGGCTTAAAATTGCTAACAGCTATACAAGAGAAAGTAAAGATATGTAAAAATTGAACAAGAATGGTTACTATTTTTAATATGTTTTTGGCAAGACAATGTTGGTATGCAAAAAGCATAAGTTGCTTCTGGTGTCAATTCCACTAAATACTTCTAAAGAGACATAAAAGTTTTCCAAATGTACTTTATAGTCTTTGTATGTACAAATGCAGAAATATTCAGTACAAATGATAATCTTTGTATAAGTTTAAAAGTAATTTGTCAAGTTGTAATATCACTGGTTTTACTCCAGTAAAATAATTGCTTTCAAATATTTTTTATCTAAGCCCAGTTCAGTATTTTACCAAGATGTTAATGAGCAGTTCAAAAACATGATCACAAAGATATGGTTAAAATGACATTGAAACTGTATATTTTCAGTAGTGTATAAATGCTTGCAGTAGCACATGGTTCTTGTCTCTTACAGTTAATTCAACAGTTGCAAAGAGTTAATGAAACCGTTCTAAGTCATAAATTAAATTCTGTAATTGCAAAGGAATAAATTAATCAAGTTAAACTAAAGCAGACACAGCTCATAACTGATAAAATAATTTCACAGAATGGTCTGCAAAAGAAAAAGTTGTTAAATACATTCAGTTTGGTAGTAATACTTTAATATAACTGTATTAACTATGTAAAATTGCATTTTGATTTGTTGCATCAAAAGATTAAAGGTTTGTTTCTTGTGTTTTCTATATAATGTGATCAAAAAATAAATATCAGTATAAAATGTTTTGAGTATGTTTAAAAACAGAGGGAATTGTTAGATATTATGAATATAAGGCTGAAATTAATTCTGTTGTGAATATGCTGAAAGAAAAAGCTTGCTTAAATGCAGAAACAGAGTTTAGTAATATGTGATCAGCAACCATACTAAATGACTGTGGCTTAAAAAAATAAGGAACTTGCTTATGAGTGTATTACACACACATCAAGAAAGCTGACTTCTTACAGACATGACAAGAATGTAATCTGCTTTCAATGGACAACAGGACATGTTTTTCTAAGAAAGTTTAAAAATATGCTTTTCTAAGAAAGTTAATCCACAAGGCGTTTCCTTGAAGACGGTTTACTTATCAGCATTTGCGTCATCAAGACAGTATCTTTCCAAAACAAAGAGGTTGTGTGTTTAACGAAAAATATATATAAAGTCTGTATTAAATCTAGTTATGTTAGGGGTATGGTAGGAACACATTTGTTGTCCTAAGGTAAATGTTATATCTCTCACATCATCTGTACTATACGAGAAGTAAAGTGGAACAGTACTTTAAGCTGCAACGTTAGTCCGTTTGATTTATTATAAAAAGTTATTTGTTATTGCTCTAAAGTTGATGCTGCAAAGTAAATTCTCTCATCAGTGTATATTCTGCAAGTTTCTGTATGCAACAGACTGTGAATGCAACTATAACCAGACTTTGATTCCAGCCAGCAAGACTGAGTGTCTGAAGAAGACTTCAAATCCCAAAGCAAGCAGCAAGCAAGAAGCTCAATATAATTTTTCAGTAATGTGCAGAAATGGCCGAGGCATGAATCTTAATTGATGAGAAGGAAAGGCCTTTGTTCAGCATCTCAGTTAGGTATTATAAAATCTGAGGAATATTTGGTACAGACGTGTCAATGCCTTGTTCCTGGTTCCAAGCACAGAATCTCTTCCATTTTTTCTGCATAAGATTTTCTGGTACCGGGCCTCCTGGCCTCCAAGATAACCCAAGATAACATCCATAACAGCTTTAGAAAGAGGAGTTTTCTGAATGGCTACATTATCCGCCATGCTGCCAGATTTAAGGTCCTGAGTTGGCTGTGCAGGATCTGATTGTTTTGTTGGGTCAGCAAGTGAGAAGTTTGAGGCAATATCCATGCTGGACCTTGAGACAAGCTCTTTAGGATAGGGTACCAGTGCTGGCGTGGCCAGTCTGGTGCAATCAGAATCATTTTTGGCTTCTCCTGTCTGACCTTTAGGAGTACTCTTGGAAGGAGAGGCAGAGAGGGAAAAGTATATACTGTTAGATTTTTCCAGCTGAATGATAGGGCGTCCACCTTCCATGCTTGCTTGTGGTAAATCCTTGTGCAAAATCTCTGCAATTGACAGTTGTGAGGGGAGGCAAATAGATCTAAGTCTGGGCACCCCCATTTCCTTATCATCCTGAAGACTTGTGGATCCAGTTTCCATTCGTGGGGATCCATGAGGTTTCTGCTTAGTTAGTCTGCCAGAGTATTTGTTTTTCCTGGCAAGAATTGTTCTTGTAAGTGAACTTGAAAAGCCAATGCTGTGTCCCATAAGGTCATTGCTTGTCTGCAGAGGGGGTAAGAATGAGTACCTCCCTGCTTGTTTATGTACCACATGACTGTAGTGTCTGTCTTTATCAGTAATTGTCCTGGATGAAGCAGGTCCTTGAAAGCTGTCAGGGCATTTTGAACAGCTAGCATCTCTTTTTGATTGATGTGAAGATGCATCTGGTTTGGAGGCCATGTGCCATGAATACATTTTCCTGCCATATGGGCCCCCCAGGCATAATCTGATACATTCGTTGTCAGTGTCTGTCTGGCTGTGGGTAAACTGAATGGCAGATCCTTGTTGTGGTGACAAGCTTCTGCCCACCATCGAAACTCCTGTTGTAGGCAAGGAATGAGTGCAATTACTGTCTCCAGGCTGTGGCAATGCTGAGTCCAAACACTTTTTAGATACCATTGTAGTTTCTCCAGGCTGTGGCAATGCTGAGTCCAAACACTTTTCAGATACCATTGTAGTTTCCTCATATGCAGTCTGGCATATGGAATTAGTAGAATGCAGGATGCCATGAAACCCAAGGCCTGCAGGATTTTCCTTGCAGATAAGTGGGATTTTGTTGCCAATTTCTTGAAGTAAGTAGTCAGTTATTTTTGCTTGTCTGGCCTGAGATAAGCCATCTGGGCAGTTGTATTTAAGCTTGCACCCAGGAAAATTATCTCTTGAGAGGGCACTAGTTTTGATTTTTTTTGTTTACTGTGTACCCTAGGCCAATCAGTAATCTTTTTACAAACGCCAGATGTTGTAGAACAGTGTCTTTGTTCTCTGCTTGAATTAGGCAGTCGTCCAAGTAGGGATATATTTGAATTCCTTTTCGTCTGCAAAACGCAATTACTGGTGCCAGGCATTTTGTAAAGACCGTGGGCATAGTAGATAAGCCAAAGGGCAGTGCAGAGAATTGGTAATGCATTGAGCCAGCTATGAATCTGAGGTATCTTCTTGCAAGATTGTCTGATTGGTACATGCAGGTATGCCTCTTTTAGGTCCAAAGTTACGAGCCAAACCCTCTTGCCCAGCATGGGCAGTAGCTGCTGAAGAGTCAACATCTTGAATTTTGGAACTTCCAGAAACGTATTTAGAATAGACAGGTCCAGAATTGGTCTCCAGGTTTTGTCCTTCCTGGGTACTAGAAAAAGTCTGGAGTAAAATCCTTGTCCCTGCTCTTGCTGTGGTACTTACTGAATGGCCCTCATGTCCACGAGGGCTGTAATTTGTTTTTGTGCCTCTGCCCATTGATTGTGTGGCAGGTCTGGCATGCCCTTTGACCTTGGTAGAGTGTGAAAATGGAACCTGTAGCCTTGGGACACTATGTTCAGAACCCATTTGTCTTGGGTAACCATTTGACAATTTGATGAAAAAAGTGCTAGTTTTCCCCCTAAGGGGGCTGTCAAAGGAAAACTGCTTGGAACTGGTAGAGGAAAAGTCATTAGGACTGTTTCCTGTAAGGCTGTGATTTGTCTTCTCCGCTTTTGGAGGTAGGAGCACCCCATTGTTTAGGTCTGTATGAGCCTTGGGGCTGAGATCTGCCTCTGGGACGTCTGTCAGAGACTGGAAAGGACCAATTTTTAGAAGGCCAGTTCCTGCTAAACCTGGGTGGCTGCACCTGTAAGAAATCCTTTACTGTATGCATGGATTTTGATTTATCCTCCATTTTTTTCAACACCTCTTCTGCTTTAGTACCAAACAAAGTATCATGCTGTAATGGTGCATCTAATAATTTTGCTTTAACATGATCAGGCAGATTTTGTTCCTTTAACTAAGCATGCCTTCTAATAACAGAACCTGTAACAGCGGCCCTGCAAGAGGCCTCCAGTGAATCATAACCACATTGCAAAGTATGCTTTCCCACTTGTTCAGTTGCATGCATAAATCCTGCAATTCTTTGTTCTCTGAACATTCAGTATTTGTCAACATTTTTAATGACATTAAATACTGCTGATATTTAAGCATATGAAATTGACAATTTAAAGCCCTTACAGCCAGGGTGGCAGAAGTGTAAACTTTTTTCCCCCATCTGTCTAGAGCCCTAGAATCCCTATCAGAGGGCACAGGTTTTTTGCAGTGGAAGCTTTAACCCCCTTGGGACCCTGAGATATAGTTTCTGGGTCTGTTGCGGGGTTTTTATATAGGAATTTATGAGAATCCGGGACCCTGTAGTATCTGTCTGGCTTAGCAGGTGCAGGGGGTAGAGAGTCAGGGGACAGTCCAGACTCTGAAAATACATCATCTACAATGTCTAGAACAGGTGGAATAGCTAGGGGTCTGTGCTGAGGAAGAAGCAGGAAGTCTCTGAGCCTTTTCTTAGACTCAGAATAATCTTGGCTCTCCCAGTGGAAATGTTCCCTCATAGTATGCAGTGTTTCCCCAAAAGAATAGTCCTCAGGAGGAGAGGCTGAAGGAATGGATTCTTCAGCATCAGAATCCTCATAGGGAAGCATGGGGTAATCCTGTTCAGAAGAGGAATAAGAGGAAATAGAAACCTGATCAGAAGAATCATACTCTGTCTTTTGCCTAGGCCTCTTATCAGGAGGGGGATGGGAGCCCCTGATCAAAGTAATTAGGTCTTCGGCCATTTTGAGCATATGTTTTTTAGGCATGGAAGTCTGAATAGGAGAACGCTGTACTTGTTTCTTTGTCTTTAGTGCTTTAGTCTTTGAAGCTGAAGACGGCTTAGCATATAGTTGTTTCGGTCTGAAGACACCCTCAGAAGCCGATGTCTGCTCAGCGGCTCTGGACCCATCTGAGAGATTGATTTCCGAGTGTCCAATACCTTGAGTTTCCAGAGGCCCAGTCGGCTCCACGTGGGAGTCGGTAACGGCCTGTGGCTCTGAGGTATTGGGCGCCAGAGTCTGCGAAAGCACCTCACCGAGAACCGGCGACTGGCCTAGAAGAGACTTAGATCGTCTTTTTTTCCTCTTGATTCCTTGTTTTTGTAAACTCTGGTTGTCTGCTGTTCCGCCGGCATTATATAATTAAATCGTCGGCCAAGTAATTAAATGCAAAATCGAACCGACGCTTGATAGTTCGTTGGTTGAATCTAGCACAAAACCGACAGCTAGCAACGGAATACAGTAAGAGTGAAAATCCTTATGAGGTACTTACTTCCCACAAGAAATACAACTGTTAACTTTTTCTGACATCAGTCTGGAGCAAGAAAAAAGTTTCCCCAACGGGGTACTTAGCTTTAATGAAGACTTCGGTTCTGAAATTCAGATTTGAAAATCTCAGGAGTCGGCCGACCGGCACTTGTGAACTGCTTTTGCTTTGGGCACCGCGCGGCAAGAAAGACTGAAGAAAATGGCGTTGGCTGCATCTTTTATATCCCTGTATCACTGACGTCAGAGAAGAGGCGACAGCAACTGACGCCGGACCTAAACTTTGGAATTATGGCCGACGGCGGGTAGCCTGCCAGCAGGATAATCCAAGAGTAATGACTGCAACAGTGAAACACGATGAACATCTCTATGTAAAATGCTTCACATATCAAAGCCTATAATACTAAAATTTGTTTCTCTGAGGTTACAACAATAAGAAAAATGTTTTTCAACAGATGTATGCAACTGTCCACTGTATCAGCTTGTCCACACTACGGTGCAGTTTATGCTCTCAGTGAGGGAGTTCAAAATTACAAGGAAGAAGGAGATACCCTTCTTGGAGGCCTTAAATGGAGGACATCATTATGAAAAGGTTTTATGGACAGACCAAGTATCATTTGTGGGAAGGATGACATACAAGCAGAAATAGAAATGACATTCACTTGGAAGTTAAATGCATAAACAGACATGCACCTGAAGGAAGAATATTGCTAAACTGTATTTAAATGTACAGTAAGTAATCTAGGAATGCTGGAAATGGAGAGTTTAATGAGTCTAAGTTCTCTTCTGCACTCCAAATAAACAAGCATTTTCCACTTATGTGGCTAGGACAGTCTTTTCTTTTAGGTTCCACAGATTCGTAAAAAAGAAGTTATGTACTTACCATAACGTTCCATGTGATGTGTTCATCTTGCCTTTGTTCTTACACACGGGTTCGGAGCCGATCATCGGCTCCGAGTCGGCCGCATTGCAAAGCTCTGCATCTTAGAGAAGCTCGAGACCAGATTATATCCCATAATCCTCCCTGCTATTCCTCAGATCTAGTTTGCGAGAAACCAGACCGCTAACCCTCACCTCGGTGCAAGACTTACACATTCACACAGATATCCATGAATATCCTCTGACTATAATAAGTAATTTTTATGGGCAGTGAACTATATCCTAATGAGGACACAAACCAATGAACCCTAGAAAGAAGAAAAATCCCAACCAGACTCTAGTCTTACCTGTTCTTCCATAACGTGAAGGGGGGAGGGAGGGAATGTAAGAACAAAGGCGAGATGAACACATCACATGGAACGTTATGGTAAGTACATAACTTCTTTATGTGAAAGTGTTCAATCTCGCCATTTGTTCTTACACACGGGTAGCATTCCTAGCTCCGTCACCCTGGGTGACTCATGGAAGAACGTTCCTGAGCACAGTGGAACCAAAGGATGTCCTGTCCTTGGAGGTCCTGTCAACCTTATAATGAGTGATAAATGTATGAGGTTTAGCCCAGGTAGCTGCTCCACAAATCGTGTCCAAAGGTAAGCGAGCTGCATGAGCCAAGGAAGTGGACATGGACCTGGTAGAATGAGCCTTAGGCTTGAAAGGTAATGACTGATTCTTAATAGAGTACACAAATGCTATACAATCGGAAAGCCATTTAGATAAGGTACGTTTCGTGACTGCCATACCCTTTTTGTTGTCTGCAAATGAGACAAACAGCTGATCTGACTTTCTGTGGTCTTTAGTCCTGTCCAGGTAAAATCTTAGCTGCCTATGATCATCCAACTTGTTTGTATGATTCTTGAAAAATGTGGGGAGCTCTATGGATTGGTTGATATTTAGGACAGAACATACCTTGGGGAGAAATGACGGGTTTGTGCGCAAAGAGACTCTATCTGGGTGAAAGATCAAGTACGGTGGCCTGACTAACAATGCTTGTAGCTCTGATACTCTTCGAGCTGAAGTGACCTCCACGAGAAAGTGTCTTCCACGATAAGAACTTTAGTAGGAAGGATGAAGCCGGTTCAAAGGGAGGTAACATCAGTTGTGACAATAACAAGTTCAAATTCCATGGGAAAAAGAGCTCCCGAATGGGTGGACGAAGGTGGAAGGTTCCCTTTCATAAAAGCCTTGCAAAGCCTGTGAGACATAATAGAAGAGCCCCCCTCACCAATATGAAAGTTAGATATAGCCGCCAACTGTACTCTCAAGGTGGAAGTTGAGGCCCCTTCGTGAAAGAGAATTGATAAGAATTCCAGAACTTTGTGTAGTGGAGCTACCAAGGGATCTATGTGTTGGCTAGACGCCCAACATACGAAGCGTTTCCATTTGCTTCTGTAAAGCTTTCTGGTGGAGGCTTTATGAGAGGCAACCAGAATGTGTTGAACTGCCGGAGAAAGAAGATCTGACCTGGCTAGAGAGGGAAGCGGAGCAGCCAAGCTGTCAGTTTTAGGGATTGGAGAGATGGGTCAGGAACTCCCGACGAATGAGTCAACAGGATCTGGTACTGGGTCCAGAATCCAAGGTTCCTCCTTTTGATGGGCTCGAAGAAAGGGAAACCATATCTGCCGAGGCCAGAATGGCGCTATGAGTATTATTGTCCTTTCCAGGTTCCTGGCTTTCTGTAGAAATTTGGGAATCAACGGGGTAGGAGGGAATGCATACAGGAGACCCGGGGGCCAATCATGCACCAGTGCGTCCCTGGGAACATCCCCCGGAGGGGGTAGAAGGGCAAAGTAGCTTCTGCATTTGGCATTCAATGGGGATGCAAACAGATCGCAGCAAGGCTGGCCCCATCTGCGGAAGATCCTTTCCGCCACCTGTGGATTGAGGGACCACTCGTGAGGTAACAGGATGGCTCTGCCCAACCTGTCCGCAATGACGTTGGATGACCCCGGGATATGCGTTGCCAGTAGAAAGTGACCGATGGACTCTGCCCATTGCCAAATTCCCATGGCCTCTCTGCATAATGGGTAAGACTTGGTTCCCCCTTGCTTGTTTATGTACCAGACCACAGACATGTTGTCCGTCTGAACTGTCACTGTTCCCAGAGGTAAGAGAGATTGGAAGTGTTGCAACACTAGGAACACTGCCCTCAACTCAAGAACATTTATGTGCAGGTTGTACTCTATGTTGGACCATTCCCCTTGGACTGTTCTTCCCTGAAAAAAGTCCCCCCACCCTATCAGAGAAGCGTCCGTGGTTATTGTGGCCGTCGGGTTGGGTAGGACAAACGGACAACCCATTGTGATGTCCTGTTTACCCAACATGAAAGATCTCGTTTGCAAGAGTTTGTTATTAGTATCTCGTGCGATAAGGGTAACTGCTGGAACGACCATTGCGCGAAAAGCAGCCACTGGAGGACCCTCATGTGCAATCTCCCCATGGGAACTGCGATCAGAGATACTGCCATTAGTCCCAGAACTTTTAACACTAGCCTGGCTGGGGCTTTCCTGTTCTGAAGAAGAAGAACCTGTTCTTTGAGGGCTGACGCCCTTAGTGGAGGAAGCTTTAACAGTGTTAACCCTGTATCTAGGTCTGCTCCGATGAATGAGATATGCTGTGAGGGCGATAAGGCAGATTTTTCGAAATTGATTGAAATTCCTAAGTGGGAACAAAGGTCGACTGTGTAGTCTCTGGCTTGAACAAGACGATGCCTGGTGGTGGCGGTGAGGAGCCAGTCATCCAAATACGGAAACACCCGGAATCCTTGTCGTCTCAAGTGAGACGCCACTACTGCCATGCATTTGATGAATACCCTGGGGGCTGAGGTGAGTCCAAAGGGCAGAGCTCGAAAATTAAAATGACTGGCTCCCAGCCGGAAGTGCAGGTGATCTCTGGACGGCCTGGCCATTTTGATGTGGTAGTACGCGTCCTTGAGATCTATTGAGCACATCCAATCGTTCTTCTGTAAGAAGGGAAGGATCGACTGTAGCGTGACCATCCAGAACTTTTCCTTCCTTACAAAGGTGTTGAGATTGCTGAGATCCCAAATTGGTCTCCAGTCCCCTGTCTTCTGTGGAACTAAAAAGAACCTTGAGTAAGTTCCGGATCCTCTTTGGTCCGCCGGGACTGGCTGGATGACTTTTTTCGAGCAGCTTTGAAATTTCTACAGCTGCTGGACCTTGCAGATGGGGTGGCACATCTGGAAATCTCTTTTGTTGAGGTGGTGTGGACGTAAAGGGAATTATGTATCCTCTGGTTACTATGCTTTTTACCCAAGAATCCATAGTAAGATTTAGCCAGGCCTGTGGGTATAAAGGCAAGCGACCCCTGACCGCCTCCAGAGTAGGACGGTCGGGCCTCCATTCAGGAGTGCTGGAAGGGCTTCCCAGAGACTGTATCCCTGTCGCCCTGATTTTGCGGACCCCCTCTGCCACTGGGGCGGCGTCTTCCATTTCTTCTGCCTCTGGAGGGGGCATCACCTTGTGTGGCTTGGAAAGATCCCATAGCCTTACGGAAACACATTTTTCCGCCTCATTGCCCTTTGGGGTACGGTCTAGATGGAGCGGAAAAACAGACCCCAACAGCAGACAGGGTCTTCCCCTCTTGCTCACACAGAGTTAAAGTCTCCTTTACTTTGGGCCCAAAGAGTGTGGCACCATCAAAGGGGGTGTTGGCAAAGGAAGACTTGAAGGCTTCCGCAAAGGAGCACAGCCCCATCCAGGATTGTCTAGGAGAGCAATCGCTGAAGCTGCAGCTCTACTCGATTCCTTCGGCCGCATATGAGATGAGCCTCATGGATGAGTTTGCTATTGAAGTAAGGGTGTTGAGTTGTGCTGTCATCTTATCGGAGACAGCAGCATCTGTGTTACCCTGGAGGGTATCTCCCAGTTCCTTAATGAGATCCCTCTGTAGACGTGTAAAATGTGTCAAATAGTTTAGCGAATGCATGGAAAAGGTCGCTGAACTAAAAACACGCTTCCCATACCTGTCCATAGTCCTAGAATCCTTATTAGGAGGATGAACAGAAGAGGAAGACTCAGACATTTCCTTCTTCGTGGCCGCTGTCACCACCATAGCATCGAAGGGAACTCCTTTAGTGATATAGGCCTTATCCTGGGTGGCCTTGATAAATTTGTTTGGTTTTCGGGGGACTGGTTCCACTGTGTCCGGTGTTTCCCACGCCCTTCGCGCGATCAAGTCCATCAATTCATCGAAGGGCGGGGTCACCCAGGAGGTAGAAGGTTGAGCCCCAAAAGCCTTCAGCAACACCGACTCATCCTCAGTGGGGGCTAGGGACTGCCAATCACCCCTCTGTTTCAAGATCTCCAGGATGTCTGTAAATGACACATCCTCAGAGGGGGATCGTGGGGACCCCTCTGCCTCATCCAAATCGGTGTCAGACGTTAGAGATTCCTGTTGGGAATCAATGTGCCTCCTCTTGCACAATCTCTTCCTCGGAACCTCATCAGAGGGGGCTTCTGGTGAGGCCTCCGAGGAACAGGGATCACCCTCTGGGGCTGGCTGAGGCAATGGGGCTCTACGCTTAGGGTGAATCGTGGGAGCAGAAACAGAAAACGGCCTTTTAGGGGAAGGAGAAGACGCCTCCGATGAAGTAGTTGTCTGAGCAGACAATACCTTCCTCATGAGGTCGAAAGCCCCCGGGCTGAGGACTCCTCCGGTTCCGAAGAACGCGGAAGCATAACCAACACCGGAACCGTGGGCTCCGACCCAGAGGACGGAGCCGAACCAATCTGCGCCGAGGCCCCGAGAGGGAGAGTCGGCACCGAAAATTCGGTACGACTCTCGGTCCTGGAACCAAGGAGAGATCGTCGGCTCCACGACTCCCCTACGGGCTCTGAAGGAGTCGAAGTCAATGGTGCCGATCATGCAATGGACGGGTTCGGCACTGAGGGCTCCACTAGCATCGCATCATCCTCAAACCGGCTCCGAAGACTGGACGAGTCTCGAAGGAGGACCTGTTGGAGACATGGGGAGGACTTCTAGTTTCGACACCAACTGGGACGAAACCGCAATCAGCTTGGAAAGGACTGTGTTTTCCATTAGTTTCTGCATGACACGATCCACATCAGTATCGAATAATGGTCTGGAAGACCGTGTCGAAGACGGCACCGACTGAAGAATCGACGGTGGAGGTAGCTCCGACACCGGTTCCAAGACCTGGGGCTCGGTGAAAGATAACCGTTTGATGCTCGGCCCCGAGGTCTGTGGAACCAGCGAATGAATCTTTGAAGACGAGCTCGGAGCCGATGACATGGGCTCCGACATCTTCGACCCCTTCAAAGACTAAGAAGCCTGGTTGGACTTCTCCAAGGCCTCCTAAAAGTCAGGTTTAAGTAAACCCCAGTCAATAAGCTTCCTGCGCCTCTCTGTCATGACCCTCCCGCTAAAGGAATGACAGATGGAGCAAACCTCCTGCAAATAGACAGGGCCAAGGCAGTAGATGCAGGAAGCATGATCGTCAGTGATGGACATTTTCTGTCCACATTGACATCTCTTAAAGCCGGATTTGGCTTTCCCCGACATTGGTACAGTCAAGCTCAACAGTGAAAAATAGAAGGATAGCAAAACACTAGCCAACAATAACTATATATAATATGCAGTACACAACAAGCTATAATAACACTATTAGAACAAAGTCAGAAAACTAGTAGGCCGAAGCCCAAACCTATGTATCTAAAGAATATATATATATATATATATATATATATATATATATATATATATATATATATAGGTTCATAGGTTTATATATATATATATACAAGCCTACATATATTTTGTGGCTTACGCACCCCTTTAGTATGGGGAACTTTACCCATTATTTTTGCCTCTGTGCTCTGAGTGACACTGAGGTAATCCTGGGATATATCTGCGATCTCCCATCCATTGGTCAAGGTCAAGATTTCTCTTTGCCCAGGGTGCTCGAGCTGTCCATATAACATAATTTTTTTTTGTTCCACAGCATAGGGAGTTGGGTGATGAATCCTATCCCTTCCTCCCTATAGCCGTGGTCGTGGTGGTTTCGTTTAAGTCTCCGCCCTCTTGTGGCGGGATTTATTGAGGTGAAGAATTATTGTCATCAAATCTTCTCGCTTGACATGGCCTACATGAGGTCATGAAGGTCACCAAGAAAGAGAAATGAAGCGATCGAATAGCTGAATAGCTTCAGTTCTTTCAGTCGGGGGCAGCACAGGCAGATTTTTTGACAGATTATCCTTTTGGTGAGGAACTTTTTGTAGCTCTCCAGCTGCAAGTGTCGGGTCAGTTACATTATGCGAATGGGGCATTGTACTCAATCATTGTGATGACAGGGATGAGTGCAGGGAAACTATGACCTCTCTGATGTGAATGATTCAGCCTTCATGATAAGTGTGTAAAATGTAGAGAAACTTCTTAACTACTTTAGCTACATGGGTCTATTGAATGACAGTCAACCTGGGTCCCCAGGTCCCAGGTCCCTAATAACTAAGCCTGTGATTGCCACCCATGGAGGTTTCTAGGTAGAACCTTGTTTCTGTTTTTCCATGACTACTATGCATGGCTGGCATTTAGGCTTAGCTGGCCATGGCGGCAGCAGTTACCGCTTCAGAGACCCTTCTGAAGGTGTTTTCTGTGTCAGATGTGTTTAATCAACTCGCCCAGTTGTTTTTGTCAACTGCAACTTTGTCAGTCAGCCATAACCCTCCTGTGTTTGCTTGTACTGGTAGATGCCAAACCAGAGGACAGGGCTTTGGACTGAGCCCTGTGGGACACCACTTGTGACGAGCTTAGAGTCTGGACATGGCGCCAGCCACTCTGACCCTGAGGGTAAAACTAGCAGCCAGCACATCACCTTGTGATGTATGGCTTAATAACATTTAATGAGATTTTCAATGATACCCGAGTGGGGTATTGTAGTATCGAAAGCTGCCAGATCGAGGTCATCTGGTGTGGACTGCAATATCCAGGTGAGACTTATTAAACAGCTGTCCTAGCTGTGGGTTTAATTCGTTGAGTTGGGAAGTGGAGCACACAGTCGGGGGTCCCAGGTCCCATGGATGCTGTGTTTTGCTTTGGAGAGAGCACTTTCATGCTCTCACTTGGAAGTTGGGCTGGTTTGGGGGGGGTAGATATCTATAGTTTGGGAGGGGGGGGAGGGAGTTGCACTGACTTGAACAGCCCAGCCATGTTATGTCTGTAGTAGGGATCAGATCAGTCATCTTTTCATTTTTTGAACTAGTTCTGAGAGCTGGAGTTTCCTCCCAGGTTTCTAACATAGCTGAAAGAGGCCTTATGATTGAGTCTTTTGAGTCTTTAGCTATTTTTCTCTCGCAAAGTGATTTTTTTGATTTTTTATGAGAGCTCTTAGTTTTTACTTGTATGTATCAGTGTCTACCCCTTTTTAAGTTTTTGCTCTATCTTGTAGTAGCTTCCTCCTTTTTTTGTTGGTTGTTTATCCACCAGACTGTTCCCAGTCTATATTAGGGTAGTTGAAGTCACCTAGTATGATGGTGTTTTGAGATGCATTTATCCCTCCAGTGTTTTTTTGAAAGCCATGTTCCCTGAGGTGAGTTTGGTGGTGGCCTGTAACATGCTGCTTGCTTGCAGAGCAGTTCCTGTGGTAATTTGTTAATTGCACCTGGATGGTCTCCGATGCATGCGTACAATCTCCACCAATGTGGGTGTCCTTGATGAATATGTGTGGTCCAGCATGTCATCCCAGGTAGACAGACATTGGATCCCTTTTGAATGACACCAGAGTTTAAGCCAATTTAAGCTGATCATCTTATCTCTGTGTGTGGCATCATTCTTGGTGAAGGTAGGATACTGCTCCAAGGTCAGTCAGGGTCATACCTGGGCTACACAATTAGAGAGCTCCTCAATGTCTCTTTTCATGTAGTCCAGGAGGTCGTCTCGGTAACGCCCTCATAACGCTGGACAATGACTGACAATGTATTTGTACCGACGGTACCTGCTGAGAGACCTGAGTGCTTGTGTGGGATTGGCTAGTCCGACAGGCACGGCTGTGACCCTCTCCTTACTCAGTCTGGTGAGCGGGACGTCAGGTGTCTGACTATGGGAGTCACCAATGACTATGTGTCTGGCATTGTTATGTTGTCTGGGCTTGTGTGACTGTTTGATGCTGTTGCTGTTGTCATGTTTGAGGGTGGTGTTTCTGAGGTGGGTGGTGTTTGGTGGGAGGTGGTTGGTGGCCTCTGCTGTTTTGCGGCCTTTGCTGTTTTGGTATGTTTTTTGTCTGTGTGTGTGTGTGTGTATGGTATGTGTGTGTGATTTGAGTGAGTGAGTGATGGTGTGTATATGTGTGGTTGTCTTGTCTTCTTGTCTCTTGTCTGGTCTTGCTAGTCCTAGAGCAGAGCCTCAGTTGCAGTTTGGCCGCCATTTGTTTGGCGATATTGTGTTTGTGTGTTGTGAGGAGGGAGTGTGTTGTTGATTGTGTTAGGTACATTGCCTCAATATTCTAGGATTCACCAGCTGAGCAGGAGAGGAGGACACTAGTAAGACATCCCTAGACGAAAGTAAAGGGGAGAAAAAAACTTTTGAAAGAGGAGAAATGGATGTGGGTGTCCCTCCGGGGGGGGGGGTGTTTGGGGGTACTATCTATAACAAGAGTGCTGTATCAAGGTGATAAGTACTATAGTAGCAAGTGCTAGGTAGTAAAGATAAGAATAGTCTACTTCAGGTAAGGATAATCTATTTTTTGAGCTAGTAGGGGGGATGACTTATAGTAGTCTGGTAAGCAAGGAACTTCTCTCTTCAAATTAGGCAAAGAATCAGTAACAGGAACTGCAAACAAAGCCCAAGATCAGCAAGCTCTGAAAACGACTAATCTAGCTCAGTAAGAAGCGGGGAAAAACAGAGATTTTTTTTTTTTTTTTTTTTTTTCAAAAAGAGAGCAGGATACAGAAACAGATTTATAATAAATATATCGCTATCAATAGCCCACAAACAATGGCCACAATGACATAAATCAAAAAAAAAACACACACACACTCTCTATGCTATCTAAGGCTAAGGATAAAGTATTGTTAAAGATTTTTAAATAAAATTTGCTTATCTCAACGATAAACTAAATTGCTCTCTGGCCCGATTTCTCCTCGACCGATCTGTTGCAGCGGCAAACTAGATCTGAGGAATAGCAGGGAGGATTATGGGATATAATCTGGTCTCGAGCTTCTCTAAGATGCAGAGCTTTGCAATGCGGCCGACTCGGCCCGTGTGTAAGAACAAACGGCGAGATTGAACACTTTCACATTATTAGGCTAGCTGCTCTTGCAGCCCATTTTAAGCCAAGCCAGTTTTCCTTTTTGTGAGCTAAATAACCTATCTCCTTTGGTTACAGACTGGCCTTACTCATTCCATGATCTATAATTATATATTACCCCCTACTGAGAATGACTGGGATCATACCACAGATAATTTGAGGGGACTCATGCATGGGAAAAAGCATTTAGGAGCTGAGCTATCTCTGTCCATTAGTAGTACAGGTGACAGTCCTAGTATAAATTTTCTGTTTTGCATCCATAGATCCAAGTAGTGCTTGAATATGGACAAGTATGAACTCTTGTTTTATAGCACGGTGGTGGTGCTGCAGTAGCGTTGTCACCTCACAGTAAGACGCTGTCCGGTTCGATTCTCAGCTAGAGCATCTTCTGTATGGAGACATGCATGAATGGGCGTACCTTCGTTGAAAATTGTGCGCCAGGGCTGGTAACTCGGCATGTAAAAATCAACTACCAATCATTAATGGACTGGAGTTCCGCTGTGGCAACCCCTAACCGGGAAAAGCCGAAAGACGCAACATGAACTCTTGTTTTATGTGGATGGGGAGTCTGTTTCAAAGCAGTGGTATCCTTTGCAAGACATATCGGTCCCTCCAAACCATTCTGCTGATGCTGCAGAAGAGGTGTAGATCACTAGACACAGTACTTCTGATACCATGAGCCTTGCCAATGATGTGCAATAAATGCATCAGTAATGGGTTGGAGGATACCTTTTATGCCAGACACAGGTCACATATCAGCAGTCTGTAGGATACAGAGTACAGTAGTGATAGGGCTTTGAGTTGGTCCATGCAGGACATGTTGTTTAAATCTTGTATCCTATTAGTAATGTATCTATGTTGGTGTTCCAGTTGTTGCATGTCTGCGAATAAAAGTGCTAAAGGGGGCATTATATTCAATGACTGGCCTAAAAAGGGAAGCGTAAAGGAGGTGTAATGACGTACCTAGATCTAGAAACAATCCCTTTGTTTACAAGCTATGGAATATAGAAGGACCTTCTTACAATAGATACGTTTATCAAAAGTTAGGCCACTGTCCACATAAGATCCCAAATCCCAAACAACTGGGTCAACTCTTAGGAGTGTACTGTCAATGTGGTAGTTCCCTGGGGTAGAGGACTTCAAAAAGGATACAAAAAAGCATTTGGTGGCATTTAGCTTCAGTCCATGATTTTGGCACCAGGTATTTATCCTGCAGGATGGCTAAATCACTTGGAGATTCAATAACTGATCCTAGCTTGCAGTCATCTGTAAACTTAGTCAGCTAGATCCCTTTGTTACTGGCTTTCACTTCAGAAAGGTAGATGTCAAACAGGAGAGATCCCAGCAACAGAACTCTGGGGGAATCCACTGGTGACTGGTCTCTTTCTGAAGGGAACTTCCCCTATTTTTATTATCTGCATTTTACCTGAGAGCTGGGTGACATAAGGGTTTATTCTTCATTTACCTTTTCTACTATGCCTGAGTGGGAAACTGTGTCAAAAATTTTGGGCAGGTCGTGGAATGCAGAGTGTACTGTTTTGCCTTCATCCATTGCTTTCGTGACCTTCTCAAAAAATCTATCAGACTGAATAAGCATGACTTGCTGACTTGCCCTTGATGAATCCAAACTGAGACGGGTCCAATGTCTGGGGGTTCCCCATGTCCTGATCAATTAATTCCATGACACAGCTATCCATGGCTGGTCAGACTTAAGGGTCTGTCAAACAGCCTCCCTTATGCATAAATAGTCTCAAGTATATTAAATATCCCTTTAGGATATTCAGGATTGCTTAAAAGATGATTTACTCTTCGCTATTACAATGCTGTCCTTGGATCAGACAGTCAACATTCTGGGGATGGGATACAGTAGTCTGCTTTGATGTTGGGACATTAAGGACTTGTGAAGATGAAAGTGACATGAACTACGATGAACTAGTTCCTTCAACACAAATTATAGCTAAGCGAGAACACTTAAAAAAATGTCTGAAATAAAGGATTACTGCTGCAGAATTATGCTAGCCTTCTCTTAAGTACTGTGCTTCAGAAAACCTTGAAGAGGAATATATCACAACATAAGGAAATTTCAGATTAACAGCCATAAACTTGCCTACTGTGGTAACAAGCTTTTCCAATCTAGTTACAGATAGGACAGTTGTGTACACTTACCATAAATGTAGATGTTAGTGTGTATTCACTGTTGCAGTCATTAAATTTTGGGTAATCTGCTGGCAGGTTACCCTCAGTCGGCCTGAATAACAAAAGTCTTGGGTCCTGCGTCAGTTGCTGTCTCCTCTTCCATAATGTCAGGGGTATAAAACATGCAGCCGACACCATTTTAATCAGTCTTTTCTTGCCCCAGATGTCAGGTGCCCCCCCAAATGGGGAGCAAAAATACATATAAATAAACTGTAAATATATAAATGCATCTTAGAAACATAAAATTTACCTTCAACTAAAAGCAAATACACCACAAAGACTTTTGAGTATAGTGAAGGAAAGAAAAGGTATAAAATGGGGGATGGCGGGTGGGTAACCCGGACTGCAACAGTGAATACACTCGAACATCGACATTTATGGCAAGTGTACACAACTGTACTATGCTCTTCGTGTTTCACTGTTGCAGTCATTACATTTGGGTAAAATCCCAAAGCTATGGATGGGAGGATGGAACTAAACAGCATTAGGAGCAGCTATAAGGCCCTGCAGGACTGCAGTGGCAAAGCCTGCCCTGGATTTAGAGAAGAGAGGTAAATGATAATGCTTTGTGAATGTATGAACTGAGCTCCAAGTAGCAGCTTCTAGAATGTCTTTAGTTGAGACCCCTCTGAGAAAAGCTGCTGAAGTAGAGGCAGCCCTGGTGGAATGGGATCTGATCCCCTTGGGCACAGGTTTATCATGGTGCAAATAGCAGTAACGAATGCAGTGACATCCATTTAGAAATAGTTTGCTTTGATAAAGCCTTCCCCTCTGATCCTGCAGCAAATGCTACCAGTAGTTGCTCAGACTTTCTTAGAGATTTTGTCCTGTTTAAGTAGAATCTTAGTTGTCCATGTACATCCAATGAATGCAGAATCCGCTCCCCCTTGTTCTGCGGATTTGGGTAAAATGTTGGCAGGTGAATGGTCTGGTTAAGAGCCACACTGGATACCACCTTAGGCATAAAAGAAGGATTGGTCCTGAGGGCCACCCTGTCCGGGTAAAATATAAAGAAAGGCTCCACTGCCATGAGGGCCTGTAGTTCTGAAACCCTTCCTACTGAAGTGACTGCTAAAAGAAAAGCTGTTTTCCAAGATAGAAATTTTATATCCGCAGTAGCTGCTGGTTCAAAAGGAGGCAGGGTTAGTTTTTCCAGCACAGAATTGAGGTCCCATGCAGGAGTTGGTGGCCCCTCTGAGATACTGTTTAAGCAGTGGATGAGAAAAGAGTGGAGGCTCTGTGTTGTAATGAGCCGAGATGGCAGAGGCATGGATTTTTATTGAAGAAAAAGATAAGCCCTTGTCAAGCATCTCAGTTAAGTATTGTAAAACCTGAGGAATACTTGGCTTTGCTGAGTCTATTCCTTGTGCTTGGTTCCAAGCACAGAATCTCTTCCATTTATCAGCATAAGATTTTCTAGTACTAGGCCTTCTGGTATTCAAAATGACATCCATCACAGGTTTACTTAGAGATGTGGTTTGAATAATTAGTTGATTAGCCATGCTGCAAGATTCAGAGTTTGGAGCTGTGTGTGCAGAATTTGATAGTTCTGCTGAGACAGTAGATGAAGTGTTTGAGGCAAGTACCACGGAGGAAGGTGTAACATATTCCTTAGAAGAGGGTACCAGTGCTGTCGAGGCCAGTCCGGAGCAATTAGGATCACTTTTGTTTTTTCCTGTCTGACTTTTAGTAAGACCTTAGAGAGTAGAGGCAGAGGGGGAAAAGGCATAGACTTATAGGTTTTTCCAGCTGAAGGATAGAGCATCCACTTTCCATGCTTTTTTGTGATGAGGTCTTGTGCAGAATTTGTCCAACTGATAGTTTGGGGGAGAGGCAAACAGATCTATGTCTGGGGCTCCCCCATTTCTGTTAACATGCTGAAGATTTGTGGACCCAGTTTCCAGTCGTGCGGGTCCATAAGATTTCTGCTCATGTCGTCTGCCAGAGTATTTTGCTTTCCTGGCAGGAACTGAGCTTGAAGGTGTATTTGGTAAGTCAAGTCAGTGTTCCACAAGGCCATGGCTAGTCTGCAAAGGTTGGTAGGAATGTGTACCCCCCTCTGCTTGTTTATATACCACATAACTGTGGTGTTGTCCCGTCTTTATCAGTAATTGCCCTGGATGATGCAAGTCCTTGAAGGCTGTCAGAGCATTCTGAACAGCTAGCATTTCTTTCTGGTTGATATGCAGATGCATTTGGTTTGGGCTCCATTTGCCCTGAATGCATCTCCCTGCCAGGTGGGCCCCCAAGCATAGTCTGATGAGTCTGTAGTTAGGGTTTGGGTGGCAGGTGGTAGAGTGAATGACAGTCCCTTGTTTTGGTGACATGTCTCTGCCCACCAAAGAAACTCCTGTTGTAGGCAGGGAATGAGAGGAATCACTGTTTCACGGCTGTGACAATGTTGACTCCATAAACTTTTTAGGTACCATTGAAGTTTCCTCATATGCAGTCTCGCATATGGAATTAGTAGAATGCAGGATGCCATGAACCCTAAAGCCTGCAGAATTTGTCTTGCAGATAACTGGGTTTTTGTTGACATTTGTTTGAAGTATGTTGTCAACTGTCTTTGTCTGGCGTGAGGTAAGCCATCTGGGCAGTTGTATTCAAGCTTGCACCCAGGAATGTAATTATTTGAGAGGGTACCAGTTGTGATTTCTTTTCGTTTATGGTGTACCCTAGGCATGCTAGAAGCTTTTTTCAAACGCCAGATGTTTAAGAAAAGAGTGTCCTTGTCCACTGCTTGAATGAGACAATCGTCCAGTTAAGGATAAATTTGAATGTTTCTTTATCTGCAGAATGCAATTACTGGTGCCAGGCACTTTGTAAAGACCCTGGGTGTAGTAGATAAGCCAAAGGGCAGTGCAGAGAATTGGTAATGCAGAAAACATGCTTTAAAGCGGAGGTATCTTCTGCATGATCCCCTTATTGGGATATGCAGGTATGCCTCTTAAGTCTAGAGTTACTAACCAAGCATTCTTGCCTAGCATAGGCAGCAGCCGTTGTAAAGTCAGCATTTTGAATTTTGGAATGTCCAGGAACGTGTTCAGAATCGATAAGTCCAGTACTGGACACCATGAATGGTCTTTTCTGGGTACCAGAAAAAGTCTTGAATAAAAACCTTGTCCTTTTTCCTTTTCTGGTACCTGTTACATAGCCCCCATATCCATGAGAGACATGATTTGTTTCTGGGCCTCTGCCCACTGGTTTTGTGACAGATCCATCCATCCGTTTGGAATTGGCAAAATAGGGAAATGAAATCTGTACCCCTGGGATATTATGTTTAATACCCACTTGTCCTGGGTAATTAACTGCCGATTGTGAGCATGAAGTGCTAGTTTTGCCCCCAAAGGGGGGGGGGGGGGGCTGCCAAAAGATAAGTGCTTGGAGATGGTAGAGGAAAGTCAATGAGATTGCTTACTGTAGGGTTGTACTTTGTTTCCTCCAGATTTGGAGGTGGAGGCACCCCATTGCTTTGACCTGTAAGAACCCTGTGACTGATATCTGGAGCCTTTTGAGCGCCTGGGTTTGCCCCGAGTGGCTCTGTTGAACACAGGAAAGGACCAATTTTTAGTAGGCCAGTGCCTACTGAACCTGGGTGGCTGCACTTGGCAAGAAATCTTTTACAGTTTGCATAGATTTAGCTTGGTCTTCCATCTTCTTTAAAACCTCTTCTGCCTTACTACCAAACATAGTATCATGCTGCAAAGGGGCATCCAACAATTTAGCTTTAACATGATCAGGCAGATTTTGCTCCTTGAGCCAGGCATGCCTTCTAATCACAGATCCAGTTACGGCAGCCCTAGAAGAGGCCTCCAAGAAATCAAAACCACATTGCAAAGTATGCTTTCCAACCTGTCCTGCTGAATGCAATAAATCCTGTAACTCTATTTTCCACACAATCAGAAATCAAAATCATTTTCTGTTTCAGTAGGCCCATAAGACTCGCGGTCTCCAGTGTTGCGAGGGGTTCAAAATTCAGCAAATTTCTGACAGAGCTCTAATTAAATGGGTAGCCCAGCCAGCCCAGCCAAGTTGAGACCTGTAAGCGGTGTTGCAAACAGAAGGGGATTAGTGGTGGTGGTGGTGGATAAAGATAGCTCAGCCAATAAGAGCCTATAGGCTGGCTCATGTAGGTGCGAGCGGAGCGAGTCCCGGAGAGAGGGACCGGGTACACATCATGTAGGCGAGATAGGATCACATAACATCATGCTATTGATATTTAAGCATATGAAACTGGCAGTTTAAAGCCCTGACTGCCAAGGTTGCAGACACATAAACCTTTGTATCCCATCTATCCAGCGCCCTGGAATCTCTATCTGAAGGGGTAGGATTTTGGGCTGTAGAAGCCTTTACACCATTGGGACCTTGAGAAATAGTCTCAGGATCAGCAGCAGGATTTTTGAAAAGAAATTTGTGGGAGTCAGGAACCCTGTAATATCTGTCTGGCTTACTAGGAGCCGGAGGCAGGGAATCAGGAGCCATGCTTGATTCCGAGAACAAATCATCAACAAATGCTGAGGAAGAAGGAAATCTCGAAGCCTCTTTTTTGATTCAGAGAAGTCCTGACTCTCCCAGTGAAAATGTTCCCTTAAAGTATGCAAAGTCACTCCAAAAGAATAATCTTCAGGAGGAGATGCAGATGGGATGGATTCCTCTGCATCAGAATCCTCATAGGGTGGAATAGAAATTTCCTGATCAGAAGAGGAATCAGAAGAAATGGAAACCTGATCTGAAGATTCATAATCAGTGCCTTGCCTAGGCCTCTAGGCAGGGGGGGGGGGTTTGAGAACCCCTGATCAAGGTAATTAAATCCTCAGCCATTTTGATAGTCTGTTTTTTAGGCATAGGGCCTGAGCACATGGCTCATGCTTCGGTTTTTTAGACACAGAAATTGCTTTTGACCTTGTTTTTGTTGCTGGCTTCGGTTTAATGTAAAAATGTTGAGGCCTGAAAACACCCTCAGAAGCCAGTGCCTGCTCAGCGGCTCCGGACCTATCCAAGGGAGAGACATCCGTGGGTTCAATACTTTGCGAATCTCATTGCATACCAGACTCTGAATGGGTCTCGGTAGAGGCCTAAGACTCAAAAGTAGCGGGTACCAGGGGCTGCGAAAGCGCCTCACTGAATACCAGCGACTGGCTTAGGAGAAGCTTCTTCGTCGATTTTGGACCTCGATGGTCTGTCTCAGTCTTTTTCCTTGTGTTTTTTGTGAACTCCGGTAGTCGGACTGCTAACCGACAACATTTCAAGGTAGCTAAATCTTGAATCAAAATATTTAGAAGCAAAAATATACAGACGCTTAATAGTGCGTTGGTTAAATTTAGCACAAAACCGACAGCAAGGCACATTGTGATCAGGGCCTAGGCAAGGAATACAGTACAAATGAAAATCCTTATGAGGTATTTGCTTCCCACAAGTAATGCAATTATTAAATTTACTGTCATCGGTAAGGAGCAAGAAAAAGTTTCCCCAATGGGGTACTTAGCTTTAGTTTGAAGACTACGGTTCTGAAACTCGAATACAAAAATTTCAGGAGTCAGCCGACTGAGCACTTGCGAACTGCTTCTGCTTCGGGCACCGCTCGGCAAGAAAGAATGATTAAAATGGAGTCGGCTGCATGTTTTATACCCCTGACGACCTGATGTCATGGAAGAGGAGACAGCAACCGACGCAGGACCCAACACTTTGTTATTCAGGCCGACTGAAGGCAACCTGCCAGCTGATTACCCGAATGTAATGACTGCAACAGTGAAACACGAAGAACATTCACAGTTTAGTGAAGCATATAATATTTCCTGAACCTGCTCTGAAACTGAAATCTGCCACAAAACTACATGGGCTAAACAATTCAAAGTTCCAACTGTACTGATTTTTTGCCAAAGGGTAAGGCTTTTATTCACTGATAACAGGCAAAATGGTGGCAGGCTCCGCCATATAATATTAAGTAAATTCTATCTTTTCACAGATCACTGCCTATTCTCTTTGGTGTTGCTGGTTACGTATTACAGCTCTTAATGTTTAGACTTAAGGCCATCCAAAAAAGTATCAGGGTGATGGAACTGTCATTACAAGGAAAAATAATTATTTATGCGTTGCTTGAAAAAAAATGACTGAACTGTCCATTTTGATTCTGACAGCTTCTTATTTCTTTCTGCATCTCCTCACTGGAGTTGAGGGGCTTCTCTGAAGGCCAATTAAAATAGATGCCTATACAGTTAATAGTATGTGCAAATGAACAGTTAACAGCATCTACATAGGACAGATCTTCTGGGATGAACCTGTAGGTTGTGAGGAGTTATTCTTAGTTTGGGAATGTGTGAAAGAAGAAAATCTGGTCAAGTAAAAGGCATCATTAAAATAAACCAATGAAAGAAATTTTATTTTCTGTTTTGCTGCAAGGATTTTTGATTAACTTGAATGGGAACTTACTTACAGGGGTTTTAATGACAGACAGAACATCTTGGTGAAGCAAAGGACCAATGAAGACCCTTGCTGCCATTATAAAACTGCCTGTACTATACTACTCACTGAAAAACAGTCAAAAACTGGTATAACCGAAAAAGTGGCAGTATTTGGGATAAATAGTGTGAGAACAGCTTGTTTTAATACCTTAGATGTACTAGTCTAGTTCAACAACAGGTGTTAGGGAGGATCCCAGGTGACATCAATGTAGCTACTGATGCTAGTGCGAATTTATCATTTATGCTGTAAAGTACAGGGATTGGTGAGGAGACATTATGTACTTTAAAGAACTTGCCATCTTCTGCTTCTGGGAACTGCCAGAGTAGAAGTATCATCCTGAGCAGTACTTAAGAACGTGCCCTTCTTATTTAAATCTCCAAGCTCCTCCATTGAAAATGTTGTCAAGTCTAAAAATATATATTCTTTTTGCCTGTCATTAACTGCTTTGCTTTATTTCCATTTTGTGAAACAGTAAAAGACAGGGAAAATACCTTACAGAGGTGTAAACAGTATAACTGCTTATATTAACATACCTGAAGATATTTTTTCTTTGAATTTCTGCAAAAACTGTTGGAAAACATGCATATTCACTTGCATGAAACAATAAGCTTCTAAATAGATAAAACTAACTACTATGGCAACAACAACAGGCCTGTCATAATGAAAGTGAGAAGAAATGAAGAGGGCATGTAAGTGTCTTGTGCATTTAGCTAGGTATATTCTAAGGTAGCAGCGAGAATAACACTGGTTTTCACATAGCAAAGAATGGCACTAATGAAGAAAATCTAAAGTGATAGAGAAAGTGTGTAAAGCAAATGTTTTGATTTACCTCTCAGAAGATATAAAAGCACCTCATCATCTGATGGGAAGGGACTGCTCAGGTTATATACATGCATCCAAAGAGGAGGTTAAAAATTTTCCAAGGAATACGACACATACTATGACAGTTCAAGCAGCAGGGACAAAGAATGCATACAAAATAGCAAGGACATACAGATCATATACCAGAAGAAGCATAATAAAATTATAGCAACTTAAACAGGGAGTATTACAGTATGAGAAAATGTCAAAAATTGAAATACCAAATGAATAGAGAATTAAGATAATAATGTAGGAAAGTCAGCACAGGGTATACATCACTAACAGCAGACACTGGTTCATGGCATTATAAAAAATACAGTTTGCTAAAGTGCCCTTTAGGAGACCAGGTTGATATAGTTTAACACAGAACTCTGCCAGGATAATAGTTTTTTCCCATGCTGTCAGTGTGTTGGGTCTTACTACTGTACAGTGCACAAGATGGCTTGTCATCATGGAAGATACAGCAGCCGCACCACCTCTTTCTATAGGGAAGAGTGTTTATTAGAGGTGCTACTTACTCTTCCCGTAATGGATGAGTGAAGTGGCAAAATGAAAGCAGCCCTTGACATGGATGGGGCATGCAAAGACATCAGAAGTGAGAAAATAAGCATGAAAGGCTGCAAGCTCATTTTAATACTGGCATTACTACAGGCCATGTCCTCCTATATCCCATTTTCAAGACCCATAAGTACAATAATCAAATAAAATTTTCTAGGAACTACAGTATGATGGTTCCAATCTTCCAACTCCCAGCTAGCAGGACAGATAAAACAGACCAACCAGAGTGAGCAACTGTGTGGAAAGACAAATGTCACTGGCCCTAGAAAGTTGCACATATTTAATTAAAAAATAAATTACCTTGATGAGAACATTGATGTTGTTTGTTATTTTCAAGGCAACAACTTTAATCTTGTTCTGGAAGGGTGAAAAAAGAAGCAATGAAATATTTTTTTACAAAAATAAGTCATAAAAACAAATCACATCTTAACATGCCTTATATTCACAGATCTTCTGGAGAACTTTCTGAAACAACTGTCTCAAATGGTATAAAACAAGTATACAAAGTAATCACAAAGTAAGAGTAAATCTACGAGAGACAAGTCACATGGACAGTAATCCATACATGCAAGCTTTCTAGCCGTGGAAAGCATCCAAACTGGTCATTTTTATTTAGGGAATGTACTACCCCCCCACACACACGCATAAAAGCCAGTGCTAGTCTTGAGTGCCAGTATGCACCAGTTACTTTCTATTGCAGACCACGCTCCATAATCAACAGTGGCAGGAGCTTAACTGTGTTCTGAGTGAGAAAACCCAAACAATACTGCAATATTGTATTTAAAGAGCAGTAAAATGCACTGATGCACTTTTCAATATATATGTGTGCAATTTTATAATATATGTGTGTGTGTGTGTGTGTGTGTGTGTGTGTGTGTGTGTGTGTGTGTGTGTGTATACACACAAGTATAACAAAAACAGAACTATGTACTTAACAAAATGGAACACAGACTGAAGGAAGCAGGGGTTTTGCAAGTGGAAGGACCTACTGTTAGTGACTCTCACACAACTGTACTACCTAATTTTGGGAGAGTGACCAACAATCTGAAATGTATGGGATGTTCACAAGAAATAACCATCCAAAAAGGAGGATGATGACAAAAAGACCCATATAGAGCTGCAGTACTTCAAACTCTGCTCTCTTCTCTGGACTTGACATACAACTTTTAATGTTTGCAAAAGTATTAGCATCAGCCCAAGTCAATGCCCCTTGGATATCATGGGGAGAGGTATTTTGAAATACAGACATGTGGTAGCAGCTAAACTGAAGTGAGCCCAGTCAGGTCCTTCCACAGTCTCACTACACCTGAAGGGGAATAACAAACTATTTTGGGTGCGTTAAGGTAAGACGAACTACTGCTTGCTTTTCATAACAAACACATTGTCTGCCTTCCTATCATTTTCACCATGTGACACTCATTTTTGTGAACATTCTAAGTGATGTATGGATTGGTAGCTGAAGGAGATTACTTCAACAAAACAGAAAAAAATTACTTTAGGCACATACGCACAATCAGACTTCACTCATGTCTTGCCACCATGGAAGACCACATAGTGTTGCCCTGTAGAGTTAAGACTGAAGTGCAGAAATTCTTTTATTAGAAGTGACTACCTCCATACCATTGCTTCACAAGAAGAAATAAAAATGTAGATTCTTACCATCATTTGACCTATGGAGGGGACCCTCTCCTCTCACCTTCCCAAATAATTATAATTTATTACCCCATCATCAGAAGGTCCTGCTCTCTGAGAAGGGCATCCAATGCCAGTCTTTGTCCAGACATCTAAATGCAGACTATACAAGCATGCCTAGCTTCCAATATCAGCCTACTGCCCCAATCACTAGGACACTAACATCCTGCAAATCAAAAAATAAACAATAAAGATGACATACTTACACTTCTGGGAAGCAATATGCAAGTATACTGATGCCTGACTTGCAAGCTATTACAAAAGCCAGGATGGATACAGAAGTATCCAGGGCCCATCCGGTCGAGACCCCAACTGTTTATATACAGCACGTTCTCATCATGTCAGCTGATCTATAAAGATACCTTCCTTGATGAGACAAGGACTGGGCTGAATCTCAAGCAGTCTACCCAACAGGATGGTAGAAGCCAGACAGCTGTCTGTGTCTAAGAACTGAAGCACTAAGGGTTGACCAACTCCGGAAGTCACAGATGAGTCAATAATGTTTGAGGAAGGTGTTAACTAAGGACAAATTGGCAAATGCAAAGAATTTTGCAATAGAGATATCTCCTAATATACCCAGTGAAATCAGAAAAATCTCTGGCGAAGAAGCCTATGACCTCAGCAGCTTCAAAGAACAAGTTACTGAACAGCAAAAGGAAATAAAGATGGCAATGCATTTAAAACAAATTTGATTGGTGATTCTGTGTCCTTTCCTCCTTAGAGCGAAGGACTTCCTGAATTCAGATGCACTTCAGGTAGAACTGGAGATGACAGTGCACATCCATAGTCTTGAGATACCTTTCACATCTGGTTTATGCCCCTTTAATGAAAAAAAGGTAGATGAATAATGTGAATCAGTGACATCTGCTTCCAAGGATAACTAGACCAGGTGAAAGACAAGGTATGGTTCCCTACACATGAGAGCTTTCACCTCCCAAGATGGTACAAGATGAAGTAGCAGCCACCAAGTATATTTTCTAAAACACAAACCCCAACAATGCCAACAGGCAAGCATGCTAATTAAGAATTTCAAATATGATGCAGAGGAAGGAAACTTCAAAAGTGAGTTAAGATGGAAAATAAGAAGTTGCGTACTCACCATAACGTTCCATGTTTGCTGTCCATTATCTTGCCTTCATTCTTGCTGGTTGGGTTCGGAACAGAGCATCTGTTATGTCTCAGCCTATTACTAAAGCTCAAGAGCTTCCACTGGCTCGAGGCTATACCCTAACCCATAATGCCTAGGAAAGATTAACCAGATCTTGTTTGCCTACTACTAACATATAAGAAAACATATACTAAAAGCAATGGTAACAAATCTAGTCTATGTCTCATAAGGCAAGAAGGGAAGCAGAGAAAATTTTACCAGCAATAACAATTTCCTCTCAATCCTCCAGGAGCAAAGGTTGGGTGAAGGAGGGTGGGATGCAAGAATGAAGGTGAGATTATGGAAAACAAACATGGAACGTTATGGTGAGTACATAACTTCTTAATGCTATGTTGTCCCATCTCACCTTCATTCTTGTTGGTTGGGACAGCATCCCCAGCACCTTCTTTCTCGGGTAGCTCAAGGGAATAAGCTCTTCAGAACAGTGGAACCAACTGAAGCCCTGTTCCAGGAGGCCACATCTACTTTGTAATGAGTGATGAAGGTATGAGGATTGACCCATGTGGCTGCAGCACAGATTAAGTCCATAGGTAGTCTGGCCTGAAAGCCAGTCGAAGTTGACATAGCTCTTGTTGAGTGTCCTCAAATCTGTCCTGGCAGTTGTTTATGCTGAGAATTACATGTATAGGTAAGTGTGCAAGTAAGTCATTTTGAAAAGGTAACTTTTGAAACTGGTGCACCTTTTCTGTTATCTGAGAAGGAGAATAGCTGGTCAGATTTTCTAAACTCCTTTGTTCTATGCAAGTAAAACGTAACTGCCTGTGGACATCCAATTTATGTAGTTTATATTCTGCCTTGTTGCCATAGTTTGGAAAGAAGACAGGCAGGTCAATGGACTGATTCAAATTGGTCTCGGAACATACTCTGGGAAGGAATGAAGGATTCGTTCCAAGGGAAACTCTGCTTTGTGAAAACAAAATAGGGGGGCGTATGGACAGAGGTTGGAGCTCTGAAACCCTCCTAGCTGAAGTAATGGCTGTTAAAAAGACAGTCTTCCAGGTCAGAAATTTTAGTTGGCAAGAGGAGGCTGGTTCGTATGGTGGGAGAATCAAGAGTAGTCAGTACCAAACTGAGGTCCCAAGGAGATTGTGGTTCCTTACCGGAGGCCTTAGCGGAAAAGTACCTCTCAGGAAGGCTTTGCACAACCTATGAGACATTATTTTTAATCCCATGTCTCCTATGTGGTAGTTAGATATGGCAGCTAATTGTACTTGTACTGCGGCTGCTGCAGCACCTTCACTGAAAATCTCTAAGAAATTTAAAATTGTAGTTACAGGGGCTGTGAAGGGGTCTATGTGATTCTTGGAAGCTCAAAAAGAAAATCTTTACCATTTGTTAGCATACAGGCTTCTATCTAGATGTTGTTTTATGAGATGAAACCAGAATGTGTCGCACTGCAAGGGATATGTCTGGAAGCCTGGCTAAGATTGGAAGTGGAGCAGCCAAACAGTCAGTTTGAGGGTTTGAATAGAGGGAAGGGGCGTTCCTGACTGATGAGTCAGAATATCTGGTACCGGGTCTAGAATCCACAGCTCCTCTCGGAGATGGGGCCAAAGGAAAGAGAACCAGATCTGACAAGGCCAGTATGGAGCAATGAGAATTAACCTGCAACTCAACGATTTCTGTAGGAATTTGGAGATGAGTGGAAACAGGGGAAAGGTATAAAGAAGTCCCGGGGGCCAATCGTGAACAAGTGCAACCCGTGGTGACTCCCCCCAGAGGGGGGATTAGGGCAAGGCAACTGCTGCATTTGGTGTTCATGGACGTGGCAAAGAGGTCGCAGCAAGGCTGGCCTCACTTGCGAAAAATTTGGCTCGCAACTTCCTGCTTCAGGGACCACTCATGAGGCATCAAAATTGCTCTGCTTAATTTGTCCACTATCATGTTGGATTTTCCCGGAATATGCATTGCAATCAGAAAACGTTGAGAAGAGACTGCCCATTGCCATACTCTGAGCCTCTCAACAGAGGGGTAGGATCTGGTTCCGCCTTGTTTGTTGATGTACTACACTACCGACATATTGTCGGTCTGTATTGCAATCGTACCTGGTGGAAGAGAGTTCTGGAATGCCTGCAACGCCAGAAGCACCGCTCTCATTTCTAGGACATTGATGTGCAAATGGTACTCGTGTTCCTGCCAAGTTCCTTAGACGGTCTTTCCAGATAATGCCCCCCCCAATCTGTGAAGCATCCATGGTCACTGTAGCTACTGGCTGAGGGAGAGTGAATGGTCTTCCTAGAGTTACCTGTGTGGATTGAAGCCACCAGATAAGGTCCTTCTTGCAGGAGTCTGTGATTAAGATCTTGTGGGATATGGGCAACTTTTGCATGGACCACTGAGCAAAGAGTAGCCACTTTAGGAGACTCGCATGTAGACGTGCCAAAGGTAGTAGTGTTACAGCATCCAACATTGTGTCCAAGACCTTTAGAACAAACTTTGCCTTTACTTTCTTCTTCAAGAGCAAGATGAGACACGATGTCGCAGTGTCTGTACCCTGTCGTGAGGCAATTTTGCTACCATGTCTTTTGTGTCCAAGTCTGCCCCTATGAATGCAGTATGCTGTGATGGCAACAAGGCAGATTTTTTGAAATTTATGGAATTGCCCAGTTCTGAGCATAGATGGCTGGTGGTGTCTCATGCTTTGTTAGTAGATGCTCGGTGGCGGCTGTCAGGAGCCAGTCGTCTAAGTACAGAAACACCTAGAATCCTAGATGCCTCAGGTGAGCCGTGACTACTGCCATGCATTTGGTAAACACTCTGGGGGCTGTAGTGAGGCCAAAGGGCAGAGATCTGAATTGGTAATGGCTGGCTACTAGCCGGAAGCATAAATATCACCTGTATCACCTGCCCATTTTTATATGGTAGTATGCATCCTGAAGATCGAATGAGCACATCCAATTGCCATGTCCCAGAAAAGGGAGTATAGACTGCAGTGTCACCATCCAGAACTTTGCTTTTTTTATGGACTTGTTCAGCCTGCAGAGATCCAAGATGGGTCTCCAGTCCCCTGTTTTCTTTGGAAGTAAAAAGAATCTTGAGTAAGTTGCGGATCCAATTTGGTCTGTGGGGGACGTCTTGGGTGACTCTTTTTCTTAGCAACCTTTGTACCTCTAGGGTTGCCTGATCCCTTAGACAGGGTGGAATGTCGGGGACTGATCTTGTTTGTAGGGGTGGGATGGAGAAGGGTATGTTGTATCCCCTGGATATTACTGACTGTACCCATTTGTCTTCAGTGATGTTCAGCCAGGCTTTTGGGTACAGTGATGGTCTGCCCCCGACTGCCTCCAGAGGTGGGAAGGCGAGCCTCCTTTCAGAAGCACTGGAAGGGTCCGTCAGAAAACGTATCTGTCGCATTGATTTTGTGGACCCCCCCTCTGCTATGAGGTCGGTGTTTTCTATTGTTATTTCCCCCTCTGCCCCTGGGGGAAATGTCACCACGTGCATCCAGCGAAGCTCTTTGGGATTTACGGAACCACATTTTCCTGCCTTTCTGTCCTTTGCGATAAGGTCTGGTAGGGGACAGAAAAACGTATCCCCACAGCAGACAGAGTTTTACCTTCTTGTTCGCACCTGGTCAGTCTCTCTAATTTTTGGCCTGAACAAGGACAAGCAGTCAAAAGGGGCATTTATGAAGGAAGATTTAAAGGGCTCAGCAAACTCACAAAGGTGCATCCAGGAATGTCTCCTCAGAGCTATTCCTGTGCCTGCTGCCCTACTCGCTCCATCAGCTGCGAAAGAGATGAGCCTCATAGAGGAGTTGACTACAGAACTTAAGGTAGCAAGCTGACAGATCACCTTGTCTGACACCCCTGCAGCTGTAGAACTTTGGAGGGTATCTCCTAGCTCCTTCAAGAGATCCCTCTGAAGCCTGGTAAAATGAGTTAAGTAGTTCAGTGACCAGAGTGTAAAGGCCGCTGAGGAGAATAAGAAGTTATGTACTCACCATAACGTTCCATCTGAGTAGATAAACTTCATTTGGCAGCAACCTATGGGTCTTCGGATCCGAGCAGGCAGTTTCCAACAGCAGAGATCCGAGCTCCAAGCTCCTCCCCTTACCCATAATCCCCTGCCAACCCTACCTGACCTCAGATCGAGTTTGCCTAATGCAAGACCTGCACCAAATAGCCAGCCTATGGTCTGACCTCGATACAATCAGATGACAAAATAGTAATATAAACATCCGAAGGTCAGGGGGAAGGAGGGGGGACGGTTGCTGCCAAATGAAGTTTATCTACTCAGATGGAACATTATGGTGAGTACATAACTTCTTAATCTGAAGTAGTTAACTTCATTTGGGCATTAACCTATGGGACAGAGTCCCCAGCTACCTAAATCTTGGGAGGTCCTCATGGAAGGATGTTCCGGAGCACTGCAGAGCCAAAGGATGCTCTCCCTCTGGAGACCAGGTCCAACTTATAATGATTTATAAAGGTACGAGATGAAGCCCAAGTGGCTGCCGAACAAATTTCATCCAATGAGACTCTAGAACGAAATGCAGCAGATATGGAAATTGATCTAGTAGAATGGGCGTGGACTCCCTGGGGTGCGGGCCGGCCGGAACTTTCATATGCTAGTAGAATGCACTGTGAAATCCACCTGGACAGTGCGACTTGAAACGGATTTTCCAAAATTAGATTTAGCAAAGGAAATAAACAGTTGGTCTGATTGCCTATGACCAGCTGTTCTGTGTAAATAGAAACATAGTTGTCTATGAATTAGAAGTTATGTACCACCACCAGCGTTCCATGTGTGATTGTCTCTTCTCGCCTTCTTTCTTGCTGGGTTCGAGGGGCAGATCCTGGCTCCTTCACTACTACTTTTAGCTTAGGAACTCTTTTACCAGCTGAGGCAACCTATCCTGATGCAAGCAGTAGGAACTACTATCAGATCTGCGTTTTCTGAATTGCTACCTAACTAAAGAAGAGACACCTAACATAGAACATAACACAAGTTCCTAATCCTCATATGAGGCTATGAAGGCTCGGGAAGGAACTAATAGGAACTCTTCAAGAGGGGTCCAGGCCAGGAGGGGAAAGAAGGGGGAGGAAAGAGAAGAAGAGAGAAGACAAGCAACATGGAGCGTACATAAAGGTACACATGTTAATGAAATGTTAAGTTGTCAATCTGATTCTTACTGGATGGGACTTTCGTCCTAGCACCTGTATCCCGGGTGGCTCATACTGGACAGAGAGCACAGAACTGTGGAACCAAAACTGGCCCTATTTCTGAGGCCAAGTCCAACTTGTAATGAGAAGGTGTAGGGCATAGCCCAAGTGGGGCAGTGCTGCACAAAAAACATCAATGGGTAGTCTATCCTGAAAAGCTGCAGAATTGGATAGACAGTTGGTTGGAGTGTGCTTTTGGCTTAGAAGATAGCTGTTTTCTGAGGAGAGAGAGTACACACTTAGGAAATGGTGTCAACCCAACCCTGGATATCACTAGATACTGGAAGACTATCCTGTTTTCTGCATTTTCTGCAAATAATTGGTCAATAGATTTTCTTTCATGTTTAGTTTAGTTCTATAGTATGGTAGCTGACTTGTGGACAGACAAAAAAATGTCTTTCTGTAGAACTCTGTAGGAATAGTAGAGGGGAAAGACTGGGGGGTCTATAGATTAGTTTAGTTCTGGTTGGAATCTGACTTTTGGGGAGAAAGGAAGGGGGTTAGTTCTTAATGATACCCTGTCCTTATGAAAAAAATAAAAAGGGGAATAGATCAGAGCTTTGAATCTAGGAAACCCTTCTTGCTTGCAGAAGTGCCAGTAAAATATAGTTTTCAGGTCAAGCTAACTTCAAGAACATGAAGCAGGCAGGTTGAGAGGGAAGGGTATCAAAGATGCCAACATTAGTTTAGATCCATTAGGACAGAGCTTTATAGGTGTTGTTATAGGTGGAACTCCTCTCCAGAAAGCAACATAACCTATGAGACATAATGTTATTGTCATGCAGGCCAACATGATGCCCAAATATGATACCAGAAGCCACTTTGACTGTAGATGTGAGATCCTGAATGAAAAACCTCCATGCCATCTAAAACCAAATGGAAATAACGTGAGGGGTCAATATTTCGATTTCCCCAAATCCAAGCAGCTGACTTACAGCATAAGCAGTCCTAGCCACTTGCTAGCAAGAACAGTAAGGATGTCTCATAAAGGTCAGAGACTGAGTAAGAAGGCTAGGGTAGGAAGTGAGCATGGTAGCCTGGTGAGTCCAGAGAATGAATGGCCCGGTGCTGCTGACCGATGCGTGGATGGGCCCGGTGGACTGGACCCCAATGTAGGGCTGCAGATGAAGGAACTGGGAGGCAGGAAACAAGGCTATCAGAGGCCAATAATGCCCAGAGAGGATCAACTTGGCTCTCAAACGGTGGCTTTCTGAATGAAATCCAGCAGCTCTAAAAGGAGGGTGGCTACAGAAGTGACTCAGAATCCTGTGTTAGAAAAGGGGCTCAGTGGCCTGGAAGGGGAAAGAGGTGAAAATCAGGCACTTGTTGTCTTGAGGATTAGCAAAAGATGAGACAAGTGAGTGAAGAAAAAAAATCCCTGATCCAAGAACGATTGATTGAAACCACTTCCGGAGGCATCAAGAGAATGGATCTACTCAGCCTGTCCAGCTAATAGGTTGGACCACTTTCGATAATGCGTTGAATGGATCTGCTGCTGAAGTCCGCTAACTTGTTTGGACCTGAAGCGCTACCGTTGCTATCAAGGTAGTCTGGAGAAGAGATGGCCTTGATAAAGGACTACGGACATGTTGTCCGTCTGTACCTAATGAGTCCCTGTGGGAAGAAAGTCGTTGAGGGCTTACAGATGTGCTGCTCTCATCTCCAGGACATTTACAAGCTGGTAATTCTAAGAACCTGCGCGTCCACGTGGGGCCATTAAAGCCTGATAATGCCCCCCAGGACATTGAGAGGCATCCGTAGTGGCTGTGGTGGGTGGAGGAGTCCGTGGTGAGATGAAGCCTGATGAGGCCCCACCGGAAGATATCCACCAGTTCGCGGATGGGCACCTTTTAGTTGGGTGCAAGCATCTTAGAGCATGAAGAAACTGCACATCAATCACTACGTGAATTCAGTCCACTGCAGAAAGCATGTGAGCGAGCCAGTGGTAGAGAACAATAAGCATGTGTGATGCGATCATCTGTTCAGTATAAATCCACTGCCCAGATTGTTGCTTTGCAAATTCTTGAATCTTAGAGGGATCTCCAGAACCTGTTGATCTGTTGATCCTTCTAACATTCTGGCGGTGTTTAATTGTTAGCCTGCCTGTTTTGATAGATTGGCAAGGATAGATAAGATTTTTGAAATTTACTGAAATTCTGAACTCAACATTCTTTGTAGAGTGTAAGTCTCTATACTGAAGAAGCTGACACTTGGTGGAGGAATTAAGGAATCAGTCGTCAAATAGGAAACACCTGCAAAGCTTGGCGTCTCAGTCTCTGGTGGTGACAAGCTGACACTTGGTGGTAAACAGAGCCAGAAGCCGGGGAGTGAGCCAAGGGCGGAGCTCTGAATTAGAGGCTGGTCCCTAGCCGGCGGGAGAAACCTTCTGGGCGTCTGTGATTCTTTGTGTGATGATGTGTGTCCTGAAGGCTCTGGGTATCCGTTGTCCTTGCCCAGAAGGGCAGAGATGGGACTAGGCGAATGTGATTCTTGCCTTTTGACAAATCTGTTTGGAGTTATAAGTTCCTTTTGGTCTTGTCAAATTTAGGGACCCAAAGTCCTCTGGTAGGCGCGGATCCCTACCTGGTGCCTTTTGACAAAAGGAATGACTCTTTCTAGGAGTCTTGGAAACCTCCTGTCTAGCCAAATTTGGGGAACCCGGGTAAGATGTCTGGAAGGGATTGGCCAGGAGTACAGGAAACCTTTGAAGGGGATTTTGCTAACCCTCGGGATATGATAGAGCTGGCTACCCACATCTCCTGAGATAGGTGAGCCCCAGGCTACTGGGGACAGCTAAATCCTTAAACCTTGCCTCAGGGTGGACAGTGTGCTTCTCAGGAGGTGATGTTGTATACTTCTCTGGAGATAGGATTGCCAGGCTACTGTTTCTGAGGACCCCCTTCCCCGACTGAGTCTATTATTGTTACCCCTCTGCCTCTGCTCTAAACTGACACGAGTGTCGGTGCTTAGCTCCTTGGGCTTTGCCCTGCACATCTTCCCCTTATTTTGGGGGTATGGTGAAGAATTGGATTGGCCCCTCTGCCTCACAGATTGCAGAAGTGTCCTAACCACACCTGGTTAGAGATCCTGGGCCACAGGTCGAACAAAGCGAACCATACCTGGGGTAAGTGGGTTATGGAACTTAAAAGGGTCCATAAAATTACAAAACCCCATCAGGCTTGGCGTCCGTCCTGTCTCCTGTCAGCTCGGCCCCTGCTACGCTCCTCTGTTTGCTGAGATATGAGCTGCATGGAGGGATTAGATATGCCTTAAAGGGGCAAGCTAGAGGCAATCTTTTCATCAGCAAGCAGCAGAAGGATCTGGACTACTTCTCCCAGTTCATGAGAACATCTCGTTGAAGCCTCTTGAATATGGAAAAGATAATTGTGACATAGCAAAGGTAAGCTGAAGAAACATCAACTTTCCACTCTGTCATGGTCAGCAGAAGGATCCTGGGAGGATGGACCCAGGTACTGAAAAATCCAGCCAGTTCCTTCTTAGGGGCACCCATACCATAGCATCTAGAGACACCCTTGAAAGGAACTGTTTGTCAGGAAAAACATCACAGCTGGATGGATGGTGGTCTCTCCTGCTCCGAGGCTTGTGAAATTTGGAGCATCCATGTCAGTACTACCTGCATCAGTGGGTTGCCGCCGCCACCCACCATAGCGAGGAGGAGGCGGGGGACTCCAGGTACTCCAGGTCATCCTCAGGAGGATGTCAATGGAGACAGAAACCCCGACCTCTGTTTGGAGGGCTCAAGGAGGTCAATTTCGAGCTCCTGGAGGGATAAGTGGGGAGTAGGGAGCTCATCTAAGTGGTAGAAGATGTAGTAGACTCAGGGGAGTCTGTGTGTTTCTCTTACGTCCTCTTCGGGGGTTCCCCTGCAGGATCAGGAGAAACCTGATGTCTGAAGAGGGGAAACATCCTCTTGGGGGGGGCGATGGATCCCTGGGCCTGAGCAAGAGGGAAGCAAGTCTGCAGGCACTGATGAGGGAGGAGCTAGAGGATGGAGGAGTGACCAATCAAGAGCCAGGACACTCCTCATCACCTCAAGGCTCCGGAAGGGGGGAGCAGATATCCAGAAGTCCTCTCAAGGAATGCCTGGCTCCACTAAGAGGAAGGCTGGCAGGCCGTCTGCAGGCCGATGAGGGCAAGCCGAAGCCCGAGAGGAGGCTGAGGTGGCCGAAGGGTCTGATGCCACTAGCCCCTCCCGGGCCGACAAGGGAAACCCGGCGACGGGATACTCCCGCTCCGACAAAGTGAACCCGAGGGCTCCAGAGCGAGGAAGGCTCCGAGGATGGGTGAGAAACAGTCATTACCAACGGCTCCCCGGAGAGAACGGGGCGGGGAGAGGAAGTTCAAGGGGTGAGGCTATAGCTCCCTGATGAGCGGGCTATGGAGACGGAGAGCCCAGTGAAGAGGACAAGGAGGAGATGCTTACCGGCTCTCAGAGCGGTGGTCAGACAGCTCTCCGAAGATCAGGACCGCTTCACCGAGCTTTCAGCTCCGTGACATTGAGACCCGGGCAGTGAGGAAGAATGTGAAGGGACCCGAGATCTCTTCGGGGCCGAGCCGCCATTGGAGCGAAGTCCCTGAACTCTGAGACGGAAGAAGGTTCAGCGGCACGATGCTGCTTGGATAAAGTGTGTCCAGCGAAGAGGGTTTAGAAGGATAAAGGTGCCGAGACCCGAGGGAACAAACCCACTACCGAGGCAGATGCATGGTTCCAGCGGAGCGATCACCATCCAGAACGGAGCCAACCCACGGAGGTTCCAGCCTACTGATAGCCTGAGCAGACGTGGCTTAGAAGGTGGACGCTTAAAGCCTTAGAGAGGAGCAGCTTCTGCTTTAAAAGATAGCCCGCGGGCCATAAGGCTGTTCCTCCTTTCTACCCAGGACTCTCTGGCTAAAGGGTGACACAAACATCACGTCCCTGCAGGTGCAAGGCGGAGTGCAATAAACACAAGAAGTCATCCAATGAGTGCAACTTGTATTCATCTTTGTTTTGGTAATTGGGGAAAAAAGACAGGTAAATTAATAGTTTGTTATTTCACTTGGAAGCAATCTTAGGGAGAAAAGAGGGATTGGTCCTGAGGGATACTCTATCTTTGTGAAAGGTCAAATACGGTGGCTTGGCGGAAAGGGCTTTTAGCTCAGAAACCCTTCTGGCCGAAGTGATAACGAGAAATACTGTTTTCCAGGATAATAGTTTAAGATCCACTGAAGCTACAGGGAGGAGCTGTCAAAGCCTGGAGCACAAAAGCTAAATCCCAAGGAGAGACTACATCCTTCACTGGGGGGTCTTAGTAGGAAGGTACCCTTCAAAAAGGCCTTACACAATCTGGTTGAGATCAAAGGGCCTAGGTCACTCCCCACGTGATAATGTGAAATTGCTGCCAGCTGAACTCTGACCGTGGACGAGCTGGCTCCTTGGTTGAAAAGTCCTGACAAAGTGTCTAACACCGCAGGTAATGGAGCCGTAAAGGGGTTTAAGTTCTGTTGCTCCGCCCAAATAGAAAACAGTTTCCATTTGCTACCATAAAGCCTTCTAGTAGACGGCTTGTGGGCCGCCATTAAGATAGCTTTGACCGGGGAAGAGATACCGGGAGTCCTAGCTAGGAGTGGAACTGGAGCAACCAAGCTGTGAGTTTTAGATTGTCCAGATTCGGGGTCGGGAGGTCTAACGGGTGCGAGATCAGATCCGGAATGGGATCAAGAATCCAGGGAGGATTCACTAGGTGAGACCGTAGATAAGGGAACCAAGCCTGACGAGGCCAGATTGGGGCAATGAGGATTATTCTGCTCCCCAGCCGTCTGGCTTTCTGTAAGAACTTCAGCATTAGAGGAAGAGGAGGGTAAGCATAGAGGAGACTGGGTGGCCAAGCATGTACCACAGCGTCTTGGGGGGATTCCCCGGATGGGGGAATTAGAGCGAAGTAGTCGTTGCACTTCGTGTTTGAGGGAGAAGCGAAAAGGTCGCAACAAGGTTGACCCCATTTGGAGAATATTTGTTTCGCTACTTCGGGATTCAGAGACCACTCGTACGGCGATAGAATCGTGCGACTCAGTGTGTCTGCAAGGATGTTGGACTGTCCCGGAATGTGCGTCACTATGAGAAAGCGGTTGCTGGAGATCGCCCATTCCCACACTCTCATGGCCTCTCGGCAAAGTGGATAGGACTTGGTTCCTCCTTGTTTGTTGATATACCAGACTACCGACATGTTGTCCGTCTGGACTGCAATAGTCCCAACGGGAAGAAGGTTCTGGAGTGATTGCAACGCCAACAGCACCGCCCTCATCTCTAGGACACTGATATGCAGCGAGGTCTCCGTGTTGTTCCATGTGCCTTGGACTGTCCTGCCTAGGCAATGCCCCCCCATCCAAGGCGAGAGGCGTCCGTTGTCACCGTGGTTAGGGGATGGGACATAGCAAAGTGCCGACCTTTGAGGGGGTCTGGGGACTGGATCCACCACAGAAGGGCCTTCCTGCAAACCCTGCTGAGGTGAATGGGATGGTTCAGAGGGTAATGCAGGAAGGACCATTGGACTTGGAGGGTCCATTGCAGGGCCCTCATGTGCAAACGCGCCATGGGCAGCAGGTTGATGGCAGCTGCCATCGACCCTAGGGCCCTCAGGACCAGAGCTGCTGAAGGAGCTGGGGATTGAAGAATGGCCCGCACATGGAGTCTCAGGGTTTGAAGTCGGTCTGAAGTCAAGAAGGCTAGGAGCCGGCTTGTATCCACTCTGGCTCCGATGAAGTCTATGATTTGTGTCGGCAGAAGGGAAGATTTTTCTACATTGACTGTGATCCCCAGCCGGGGAGCTAAATGGAGGAAAGAGTCCCTGGTCGCTCAGAGTAGATGCCTTGTCGGGGCGGTCAGGAGCCAGTCGCCCAGGTAGGGGAAAACCTGAATTCCCTGGAGTCTCAGGTGGGCCGCTATAACTGACGAAACCTTGGTAAACACCCTGGGGGCTGTGGTGAGACCAAAGGGAAGGACCCTGAATTGGTAATGACTGGCTCCTAGCCGGAAGCGGAGGAACCTCCTGGAGCATCTGTCTATCAAGATGTGGTAGTACGCATCCTTGAGGTCTATAGAGCACATCCAGTAGTTCTCCTGCAAGAGGGGGAGAATGGATTGAAGTGTGACCATCTGGAACTTTTCCTTGGTTACTGACAGGTTCAAGAGGGATAGATCGAGGATTGGCCTTAAGTCCCCCGTCTTTTTTGGCACCAAGAAGACCCTGGAGCAAAAGCCCGATCCAAACTGATCTGGGGGGACGTACTGAATGGCTCTTTTTTCTAGCAGCTGCTGGATTTTCACAGCCGCAGCCTCCCTCTGATCGGGGGGTCATCGGGGAGGAATCTGGGATTGCGAGGGGGATGAAGAAACGGGATTTGGTAACCTCTGGATATGATACGAAGCACCCACCAATCTGTCGTGATGGACTCCAAAGCTGCCAGGTGCCTCGAAAAATGCCCCCTGACTGCCTCCAGAGTGGAGCAGTCGGGTAAACCCTCAGGCTTGCTGCGTGGGCCGATCAGAGAACGATTCTCTGGACACAAAACTCCTCAGACCCCCTCTGCCTCTAGGGCAGCGTCCACCCTGTCCTCCTTTGTCTTGGAAGGACTGGGTGTCCGGAGCGTCACGGGACTGTTGCAACTTCCGGAACCACATCTTCTTCTGTCCCTTTTGGTTCTTGGAGAAAGACCTCTGGGGAGCAGAGCAGCAGACTCAGACGGCAGACGTCTTCCCGTCCTTTTTGCGCTGGACTAAAGTTTTGCATACGGTTTCGCCAAAGAGGGCAGAACCATCTTATGGGGCATTAGCGAACGACGCCTTAAAGGGCGAAATCACAGTGGCGGAGCCACGCCTGTCGCCTCATGACGACGCCCACTCTGCTAGCTCTAGCGGCTCCTTCCATAGCATGGAATAGTAGCCGCATAGAGGTATTAGAAATAGACCTTAGAGTGGCCATTCGGGTAGAGTACAACTGCTTGTCCTCCGCCGACATGGACTCCGGGGGCGACCCAGCGTACTCTTTAATAAGGTCTCGCTGGAGCCATGTGACATGTGCCATGTAGTTCAGTGACTTTACCGAGAAGGTAGCTGAACTGAAGACTCGCTTCCCAAGGCGGTCCATCGCCCGAGACACCTCACTAGGAGGATGGACCGAGGGACTTTCTTGGGCCAGTTCCCTCTTGGTGGCTGCCGCCACCAACATGGCATCTACCGGGGATCCCTTACTCCAGTGCATTCTGTCGGAGGCGGGACTAAGTATCGTATCAGGTCTCTTCGGGATGGGCTCCACAGTGTCCGGCTCCTTCCAAGCCCTGGTAGTGATCAGGTCTACCAGGGGGTCGGGTGGAGGGGACACCCAAGAGGTAGACGGGCCTGCTTCAAACGCCTCCAGGAACACAGATTCATCTGAGGTAGGCTTTGGGGCGGACCACCCTCCCCTTATCCTGAGCATCTCCATGATGTCTCCGAAGGAGATGTCTTCGGCAGGTGATCTTGGGGAGCCTTCCCCTTCCTCCAAATCTGTGTCCTCGGTTAAGGACTCAGGGGAGTCCAAGTGCCTCCTTTTGCACTTGCGCTTGTGAGGGACCTCCTCGGGGAGGCTGTCCGAGGAGGCCTCACCAGGCTCATCATGTCCCAACAAGGGAACTACCTGGGACGTTAGAGCAGGCTGTCCCTGTGGCCGGGTGATGGAAGCCGGAGCCAACTGAGAGGGAGTGTGGGGCGGAGCCATAGCTGTGGCCGGGGGCCTGGAATCCCTCGACAGAGCCCTCTCCACCACGTCGAAAGCCGAAGGAGAGCTGCTCTCTCTGGGATCCGAGAGCAAACCCTCCCTCGGATCAGACGAGCTCGGATCTCTGCTGTTGGAAACTGCCGGCTCGGATCAGATATGGATCCGAAGACCCATAGGTTGATGCCCAAATGAAGTTAACTACTTCAGATCATACGCTTCCCATATCTGTCCATCATTCAAAATTCCTTATTCGGTGGCTGGACAGATGTAGTCTCAGCTAACTCCCTTCTTGCTGGCCGCCGCCACCACCATAGCATCTACCGTGACACCTTTGGTCAAGAATTCCTTGTCGGAAGGGGCAGTTATGAATTTGTTGGGCCTCCTCAGAACAGGTTCCACAGATTCTGGGGAACCCCATGGCTTTCGATTGACTACACCAAGGAGCTGATCAAAAACCGGAGACACCTAATAGGTGGTGGGTCAAGATCCAAATGCCTCCAGGTATACGGACTCATCTTCAGAAGGGAAAAGGTTCTTCCAGCCACCTCTCTGCTTTAGGATCTCTAGGATGTCTGAGAAGGAGATATCCTCACAGTGCGACTGTGAGGACCCTTCTGAATCCTCTAAATCTGTATCCGACATGACAGACTCCTCAGGGAGTCTAGAGGTTTCTTCTTACAAGTTCTCTTCCAAGGGACTTCTCCAGAGAAGTCTTCTGGGGAGGCTTCAGAAGACAGTGATTCACCCAATGGGGCGTCCTGGGGCATTGGTTCTCTACGCCTAGGGGGGGGGGATGGTACAGAGGCAAATACTGGCACTTTCAGGGGAAGAGTGCCTGGATCTGAGGGTGGAGCCACCAGGGGTGATAGCACACTCCTCATCACCTCGAAGGCACCACGACCCAGGCCCAAGGGAGCTTCCAACTCTGAAAAGCCAGGAGACTTCCCCCATACCAAGGAGGTGGTCTCAGAGCCTGATGTAGGCCCCAAGCTCACCTGCCCAGAGAGGTAGGTTTGGATCCAACAAGGGTCCGATCCGACTCTCCTTCCCGGACCCGACGGGTGAGCATCAGCTCCCAGACCCCCGACAAAAGATGATACTAAAAAGGTTGGAGCAGAAGTCAGGGCCGAAAACCCAGGGGTGAGTCTCGGAACTGGCAGGTCCACCACAAAGACATCCAAACACTCTGGCTCCAAAACCACTCTGGTCAGAGGAGGAGCAGAAGACAGGGCAATAACAGATGTCAATTCCACTTCCTTATGGTGTGGGCTCGAAAGGATCTTAGCCAGAGCTGGAGTCCAAAGCAGCCTCTTGACCACCCACTCAACGTCGACATCAGGTGAGCTTCCTGGAGGATCAAGAGGACAGGGTTGAGGATTTTAGACTACCAGCCACCTACTGCAAAAGAGGTGACTGAGGATTTGAGAAGACCGGCTCCAAGGTTGGGGACCGTCTCCAGCTATGGCTCCTAGTCGGTTCCGGCAAAACTGGTGAAACCAAAGGAGTGGTGTTTTCGGGACCGAAAACATTCAGGTCCGAAGTAGTGTCCTTAGATGGCTTTTTTGCCAGCTCAGAAACAGGAGCCGAAGAAGAAGCTCTTTTTGTTGATTTTTCAGACCTTGGGGATTGGGAAGATTTAGATGAGGTCTGGTTTCCTTCTAATGCCTCAGCAAAATAACCTTTGAGCAATCCCCTAACTATAACTTTATTCTTGTGTTCTTGCAGTACCCCTGGAACTAAAGCCACGGCAAATGGAGCAGGAATCCTGAAGGTGTACTGCACCTCAGAAATAGACACAACTAGTGTGCCTGCCGGTTACAGACATTTTCTGTGTACAAGAGTCACACTTCTTGAAACCTGACTGCTTCACTTCTTTACCTTTCCTTGGACATAGTGGAAACACAACCAGAACAACACTGTTCATGAAAAAACTATATTAAAGATCATTAGAAAGACTACCAAAAAGCTATCCAACTATTAAGCACACCACACAAAAGCCAGGTAAATACATAAAAGCTACCCTACTGCTATTTTTTTTTTGTTTGTTTTTTTTTTAACAGACACGCAGAGAAGGGACTAGAGGAAAGGTCTCTAACTAAAATGGCGATCTCCTCTAGCCAAAGGAGATGCCTAACTAAAACGACAAAACCTCTTTGAAGGGAAGAGAAGTAGAAAGTGGGAGCCCTCTAATTTAAATGGGCTAAAACCAAAAAACGAAGATGAATCCTATAACTTAAACGGGTCTGGTAAGGAAAAACTAAAGTTTGAGAGATAGGATAGGGGTTGTAGGCCTAGCGGAAAGCGACAGCCAAGCACAACAGAATGCAATAAGCAAAAACTCAGAAAATTAGCGCAAACTAAAGTCTAAATACAAAGAATAAAGTCAGCAACCAGCTCCCAAACATTCACCGGAGCGAAAAACAGCAGTTAGAAGCGTTAATAGTGTATCACCAGCAGATATTCCAATGGATTGAACAGATATAACAGTCAAAACCAAAACTTCAGAATAAAATTGAAGATATTTATTAGCAGACATAAAAAGTAAGCGCTTTCACCATGAGGCTTCATTAGACTTTAAATCTTTTATCAGACAATGGTTTAAAAACTGTGTAACAAACCCCATAGGCTAAACCAACAGTGTACATCATTGATATCAATCATATGCGTAACGGTTCAAACCACCTTTTAATCCTATTATGCATATAATGCGTAGACATAAGCATCAATAAATCAGAATAAAATGTTTATACGCAATAAAAATGACATATAATGAACATATATAATAAAAGTAAAAAATTTTTTATGTGTGTACATAATGTTATATACCTGGCACAGGAGGCTTACAATTTGTATTGGGGGGGGTGCCCTAGGCTTTGGTCTGGGCAGTCTCCTCTGAGGATGGGTTTCAAATGGATCTTATCATTTAATCAAGGTGTTCTATCCACTCTACAGTGGATGATCCAACGTAACTCACATTCCTCAGTATAATTTTCTATATCGCCCCCTCTAATGCTCAGTATAATAATTTGTATAACACAAAATCTAAAACCATGTGTCAACCCTCTGTTTACAATGTTTAGCAAGAGCATTATGTTCTGAACCAACTTGTATATGATAAACATGTTCTCTAATGCGTTCCTTCAGTTGTCTGTTTGTTTTCCCAATATAGAACGCTGTACATAATGTACACCTAGCAAGGTACACAACATTCATACTCTGACAGTTTGTATTAGTATGAAAAGGAAATTCATGTCCAGTAACAGGCTGTATAAAAACGTTGTCAGTATCAATATACTGGCATTGTCTACAATGATTACAGGGCATAGTGTTATATACAACACCAATAGGTGGGGTACTGCGTGAACATATTGAATGATAGCACAACATCTGTTTCAAGTTCTCCTTATTTTTATACAAGAACTTAGGTCTTGAACCAACAATGTCATTAATGTCATCATCAATTAGAAATGTTGCCCAGTGTTTTTCTATAATTTCTCTAACTTGTCTAACACCTCCTGTGAAAAACAAGGGTACCTTCAAATTCACGTGTTCTCTTTGATTGTACAGTATCAGCATAATTATCCCTTTCTGAGAAATATGGGCGTGCCCTAGAAGCCCTTAATTCATTAACTGCCACTACCGCCTTATCTACTTCTGTTCCATTGCAACCCCTTTCATTAAATCTCTGCCCAAGATCAGCCAATTCTTGCTTATATCCCTCATCCGAAGGGTTAAGCCGAGATGCTCTTCATTATTTGTCCTTTTACTACATTATCAAAGACATGCCTAGGATGCATGCTGTGTCTATGAAGTAAGGTACTCCTATGGCATGCCTTCCTATAAACCAATGTATTCAGTAACCCATTTTCAAGCCTTGTTATGTGGACATCTAAAAAGGAAATCTCAGTTGTGGAAAAACACAACATAACTTGAGAAAATCTGTTAAATTGTTCATAACAGATACAAAGTTCATGAGACTGTCCTCATCAACTACGGGCCTTAGATAGTACTCCAAATAAACAGAAAAAGGTTCAGATCGAATTGTTCAACAAGGTTGGGAGACAGAGATCAGTAAGCAGAGGGCGGCAGAAACGGAAAGGGTCAAGGGGAGAATACACAGGACCCACACTGAAGAAAATGTGGCAAAGGATGGAAGGTTCCTAGTTGTGAATTTATCCCGTAGAATTTTGAGTAAATATGAGGAAAGTACAGTTTTGTACCTACCATAAATGTAGATGTCCGATAGGTATGCATCTGCAGTCATCACATATGGTTGTCCTGCCTCAGGCAGCTCTACGGTCGGCCGTATTCCAAAGTCTGGGTCTGGCCTCAGCTGATGTCGCACTTTCCCCGACGTCAGAGCGTCTGGGGTATAAAAGCATCAGCCGACGCCATTTTCCTCAGTTTTTCTTGCCCCAGATGCCAGGTGCCCCCTAAAGAAGGCTAAAATTTGGAGATATGCATTGTAGAAACAAATCCAAACATGCACAGTACTATAAAAACAAATACACCATAATAGATCCCCCCAACTAGCTATAAGAGGGGTAAGTACCCAAGAAGTATACCACAGAGGGGAAGGAGGGAGGGTAAACCTGACTGCAGATGCATACCTATCAGACATCTACATTTATGGTAGGTACAAAACTGTACTATATCCTTCAAGGATGCATCTGCAGTCATCACATATGGGTAGAATACCATAGCCAATCTGGGGGTGGAGGTACTAAGTAAAGGATGGTGTAGCTAAGATACCCTGCAGGACTGCCGTAGCAAAGCCTGCTCTGGATCTGGAGTATAAAGGTAAATTGTAATGCTTGGCAAATGTATGCACGGAGCTCCATGTAGCAGCTTCTAAATGTCTTTGGTAGCCACCCCTCTTAGGAAGGCTGTGGTGGTGGCTGTGGCTCTCGTGGAGTGAGGTCTAATGTTAGCTGGCACAGTTTTTCCATGAAAGGAGTAACAAAAACAAATGCAATTTCCTATCCATTTTGAAATAGTCTGTTTGGAAATTGCTTTTCCTTGTGCCCCAGCAGCATATGCTACAAACAGCTGGTCAGTCTTTCTGTAACTTTTAGTTCTGTCCATGTGGTAGCGCAACTGTCTGTGTATGTCCAGGGTGTGCAGAAGTTTTTCCCCTTTGTTTTGTGGTTGTGGGAAGAATGTAGGCAAGTGAATAGCTTGGTTCAAAGATACCCTGGATACCACCTTTGGCATAAATGTAGGATTGGTTCTCAATGAAACTCTGTCCTGATGAAAGATAAGAAATGGCTGTACTGCCATTAGAGCTTGTAACTCAGATACTCTTCTTGCTGAAGTTATGGCCAGACGGAAGGTAGTTTTCCAAGACAGAAACTGTAGATCTGCAGATGCTGCTGGTTCAAAGGGAGGAAGTGTTAGTTTTTCCAACACGAAGTTAAGGTCCCAAGTAGGTAGAGGTGGTTTCCTTGGAGGATTGATGTTTTTGATTCCTCTTAGAAACTGTCTCAGGAGAGGATTAGAGAAGACAGGTGGATTAACATTGTATCCTGCTGAAATTGCTGAGGCATGTATCTTAATGGAAGAGTAAGACAGGCCGTTGTGGAACAATTCTGCCAAATATTCCAGTATATGTGCCATGTTCATCACTGTTGCATCTAGGCCCTTTGTTGTGTTCCAAGTGTGAAATCTTTTCCATTTTGCTGAATATGCCTTTCTTGGGGAAGGCCGGCGAGCTTCCATAATCATATCCTTCACTCTCTGGGATAGCTTATCCTGAGAAGGAGTCATGGTATTTTCCAGGCAGTTAGCTGCAAGGTTTTCAGGTTGGAATGCAGAGTCTTGAAATTGTGCTGTGTCAGTAGAAGTGGCCATAGGGGGAGAGGCCACGGTTTCGTCTGTGACATGCTCTTTAACAGTGGGTACCAGTGCTGTCTTGGCCAGTTTGGAGCTATCAGAATCACTCTGGGCTGCTCTGTCCTGATCTTCAGTAAGATCTTGGTCATTAATGGGAGAGGTGGAAAAGCATACACTGTTAGAGCTTTCCAGCTGAAAGAGAGAGCGTCCACCTTTCATGCTTGTGGGTGGTATGTCCTTGAGCAGAATTTCTTCAGTTGATGATTGTGGGGGGAGGCGAACAGATCTATTTCCGGCCTTCCCCATGATTGTGTTATGAGTAAGAAGATGTCTGGTTGCAGCATCCATTCGTGTGCATCCATGGTATTTCTGCTTAAGCTGTCTGCCAGTACATTGTCTTTCCCTGGTACGAACTGGGACTACAGCTGTATACTGAGTTTCAAGGAAAGTTCCCATAGATTCATTGCCAGTCTGCAAAGAGGGTAGGAATGGGTGCCTCCTTGCTTGTTTATGTACCACATAACTGTGGTGTTGTCTGTCCTTATGAGTAGGTGGCCTTGGTGAAGAAAAAGTTTGAAGGCCTCGATTGCGCGTACCACTGCCAGCATTTCCTTTTGGTTTATGTGCATGCGTAGCTCTCTTTGTGACCATAGCCCTTGGATACATCTGCCCTCCATGTGTGCTCCCCAACCTTGGTCTGAAGCGTCCGTAGTGATGGTTTGGTTGGCTCTTGGCTTGCTGAAGGGCAACCCACTGTTCGACTGGCAGGCTTGAGCCCACCACAGAAATCCCTTTTGAAGGCATGGAATGAGTGGGATCAAAGTTTCTAAGCTGTGACTGTGCTGAGTCCATAAACTCCTTAGGTACCATTGTAATTTTCTCATATGCAGCCTTGCTAGTGGAATCAGAAGAATGCAAGATGCCATGTAACCCAGGGCCTGCAGGATTTTCCTTGCAGTCAGCTGAGTTTGTCTTGTCAGATTCTTGAAGTAATCCGATAGTTGTTTTTGTTTTTCTTCTGTGAGAAAGGCCATTTGGGTGGTTGTGTCTAGATCCGCACCCAGAAAAGTTATTCTTTGGGATGGAACAAGTCTTGATTTGTGGATGTTGACTGTATATCCCAAGGCCTGCAGTAGGTGGATGGCATAATCCAAGTCCTTTAACAAAGTTTGCTTGCTGTCCGCTTGTATAAGGCAGTCGTCCAGATATGGGTAAATTTGAATCCCCTGAAGTCTGCAGTGTGCAATTACTGATGCCAGGCATTTCGTGAATACTCTGGGTGCAGTAGATAAGCCAAAGGGCAATGCTGAGAATTGATAATGCTCTGACCCTGCAAGAAATCTGAGGTGTCTTCTGCAACTTTTCCTGATAGGGACATGCAGGTATGCTTCCTTGAGGTCTAGAGTCACCAGCCAAGACCCCTTGCCCAGCATGGGAAGGAGTTGATGTAGAGTCAGCATTTTGAATTTTGGCACAATGAGGTAAGTATTCAGTGCGGACAAGTCGAGAATAGGCCTCCATTGATTTTCTTTTCTTGGAACAAGGAATAATCTGGAGTAAAATCCTTGGCTTTGTTCTGAAATAGGTACCTTTTCTATAGCTTTCATTTGTATTAAGTTGGAAATTTGTTTCAAAGCCTCTGCCCTCTGATTTGGTGGCAGGTCTGGCATGCCTTTTCTTTTTGGCAATGTGTGGAAATGGAACCTGTATCCTTTGTCTATTATTTGCAGTGTCCATGTGTCCCTTGTAATGCTGTGCCAATTTTTTGAAAATAAAGAAAGCTTTCCGCCCAAAGGTGCTTCTAATTGAGCCCTGGTCGGAGTCAAAACAAAGTCATTGAGTCTGTCCTGGTGTAGTAGTTGTAGTTCCTGCACTACCTCTCTGGTTGGGAGGCTGCCATTGACGGCCTCTGTAGGAGCCTCTAGCTTGCCCTCTACCTCTGGCACGCCTATTCCTGCCTCTCTGAGATCTGTCTGAGTCCGGAAAGGACCAATTCTTAGTAGGCCAATTTCTGCTGAATCTCGGTGGTTGGACTTGCAGAAAGTCTGACTGTTTGCACAGATTTTGCCTTTTCTTCAAATTTCTTTAAGACCTCTTGAGCCGTGGAACCAAATAATTTTTGCTTTTCCATAGGAGCATCCAAAAGCTTAGCTTTAACATGGTCTGGCAGAGATTGTTCCTTCAGCCAGGGATGCCTACGTATGACCGCACCTGTCATAGCTGACCTACATGAAGTTTCCAATGCATCATAACCACACTGCAAGAAATGGTTACTAACCTGCTGGGAGTTATGTACCAGATCCTGAAGGGATTTGCGATCAAGGGGTTCAGAAGAAGACAGTTTCTTATGCAATTCATCTAACAAATACTCTTGGTACTGTACCATATGAAATTGACAATTTAATGCCCTCATGGAAAGAGTTGCAGAAGTATACACTTTCTTATCCCATCTCTCTAATGCTCTGGACTCCCTTTCAGAGGGTAGAGGATTTCTAGCAGTGGCAGCTGCAACCCCTTTTGGGCCCTGGGAAATAGTTTCTGGATCAGCAGAGTAGGCCTTGTACAGGTGTAGATGTGAGTCTGGGAACCTGTAGTACCTATCAGGTTTGGCAGGAGCCGGAGGGTGAGAGTCAGGGGCTGTACTAGCATCACAGTACACATCATCAATGACATTCAAAACAGGAGGTATAGCTAAAGGCCTATGCTGAGGTAAATGTAAAAAGGTCCTTAATCTCTTTCTAGAATCAGAGAATTCCTGACCCTGCCATTGAAAATGTTCTCTCATAGAGTGTAATGTCTCTCCAAAGGAAAACTCTTCAGGAGGGGAGGCCGAGGGAATAGATTCTTCAGCATCAGAATCCTCGTAGGCCGAATAAGCCTCCTCCTGGTGGTCTGACAGAGTAGAGCCATCAGTGGACTCATTTGAGGAGTGGGGGTCAGAGGGCTCAACCCTGGGCCTTTTGTCTGGAGGTGGTTGAGAGCCCTGTCCGGATGAGGTTGAGAACCTCTAATTAAGGAGATAAGATCCTCTGCTAAGCTAAGAATCTGTGAGCCAGTAGAGGGTCTCTGAGAGGTAACCTTGGGAGGCAAAGCTTTAGAAAGTTTAGCAGCTTTAGCCCTAGAGAAAGCCTTAATGGACATGGATGCAGGAGGTCTGGCTGCACCGGGTGCAGGAGTAGACTTGTCTAAAGGAATGGTGTCGGAAGGTTCCTGGGCACCAGCTTCAGTAGGTAATTCAATAACCGACTCGGCCAGGGCCTCCGGGGCCGAAGTAGTCGGTTGTGCGGTTTCGGTAATCGGAAGTACCAAGGACTCGGTATCAGCCGAGAGCGAGACACTCGGTAGGCCTGACCGTGGTTTCAGCCGAAACCGCTGCGCGTGTCGGTCCTTGTCCTTCCGCTTAACTAAATGCGAAGTCGGAGTCTCCGACGGCATCTTGTAAGCAAAACTAGCCCCAAAGAATTCCTCTGCAAACTCCGACCAACGTCTAAGAGTTCGTCGGTTGAAGGAAGCACAGGCTGAACAGGCCGAGACGTCGTGGTCTGGGCCTAGGCAAGGAAGGCAGTAAGAGTGGAAATCCTTATGAAGTATTTGTTTCCCACAAGTTAAACAATTATTAACTTTATCTGACATCGGCTGAAGCAAGAAAGAGTCCCCAACGGGGTACTTAGCTTTTTCGAAGTCTTCGGTAGCCACAGGAGCTGGCCGACCGGTACTTGCGAACTGCTTCTGCTTCGGGCACCACGCGGCAAGAAAGACTGAGGAAAATGGCGTCGGCTGATGCTTTTATACCCCAGACGCTCTGACGTCGGGGAAAGTGCGACATCAGCCGAGGCCAGACCAGGACTTTGGAATCCGGCCGACCGTAGGGCTGCCTGAGGCAGGACAACCATATGTGATGACTGCAGATGCATCCTTGAAGGACATCAAATCCTTAATAAAGGATAGACTTTTGTACCCATTAGTAATGGCGACATAACAGATTCCATTGTGGACATTAAAATGTATGTACGGAATGTTCAATTAAAATTGGAATTTGCTAACAAAGAGGGAAATGATGGTAGTAGTGAGGTTCCGCTCATATTTCAGCCAACTAGTACCTTTGTTCCCATATTACACCCTGTCTTAGATACCTTTTCCAAATTAGTGGTTAATGATTTACATAAGTATTATGAGGCGAATCGTAATGTTAAAAATAAGAATAGAAGATATAATTTAACCTTCTTGCAAAGACAGGCACTTTTTGAACTAAGGAGGGATCGTTCCATTGTTATCCGACCAGCTGATAAGGGAGGCCATATTGTTATAATGGATCATGAGGATTACTCTGATAACATGAAGTTGATGTTAGAAGAGGACGCTTTTTATACCAAGATAGATAATTTGGAAGTTACTAATAAGGTATTTAGAGTATATGACATGCTCGATGACTTGGTTAAGAGCCACAACATCACTTGGAGCCTGTTTAAATATTTAAGGGTTAACAACCCCCTTATACCAGTAATTCAAGGCTCACCTAAAGTTTATAAATCAATGTCTAAACCACCTATGCCCTATAGTTGCTGGGCAAGGATGGCTCACTGAACATTTTTCTGTTTACAGTACTATTTAAGGCCTGTAGTTGATGCTAACCCAGTAATATTGAAAGAAAGTAAACAGTTTCTGTTGGATCTGTATAGTTATACTAGGACACTGGGGGACAATGACTTTTACATTTTAGTAACATTGGATGTGAAGAGTCTGTTTACAGTTATTCCCAATGATATAGGAGTTGCTGTTGTACAACGTTATTTAACCACTAAATCCAACTTAGATAATAAGACTATAGACCTTTTAGCCCTGTTTTTAGAGACAGTACTATACAATAATGTCTTCATATTTGATGAAGACATTTATTTACAAAAGGATGGCGTACCTATGGGCACTTCGTGTGCCAATAGCTACGCCAACATAGTAATGGCAGATTGGGAGGAGGAACTCCTTTTTCCTATAGGAGCCTTTCAAGAATATGTAGGGTTCTACAAGAGGTTTGTAGACGACCTCTTTATGATTTGGAGGGGTGATGTGGACAGTCTCATGAACTTTGTATTTGTTATGAACAATTTAACAGATTTTCTCAAGTTTACGTTGTGTTTTTCTACAACTGAGATTTCCTTTTTAGATGTCCACATAACAAGGCTTGAAAATGGGTTACTGAATACATCGGTTTATAGGAAGGCATGCCATAGGAATACCTTACTTTATAGACACAGCATGCATCCTAGGCATGTCTTTGATAATGTAGTAAAAGGACAAATAATGAAAGCATCTAGGCTTAACCCATCAGATGAGGGATATAAGCAAGAACTGGCTGATCTTAGGCAGAGATTTAATGAAAGGGGTTACAATGGAACAGAAGTAGATAAGGCGGTAGTGGCAGTTAATGAATTAAGGGCTTCTAGGGCACGCCCATATTTCTCAGAAAGGGATAATTATACTGATACTGTACAATCAAAGAGAACACGAGAATTGAAGGTACCCTTGTTTTTCACAGAAGGTGTTAGACAAGTTAGAGAAATTATAGAAAAACACAAGGCAACCCTTCTAACTGATGATGACATTAATGACATGGTTGGTTCAAGACCTAAGTTCTTGTATAAAAATAAGGAGAACTTGAAACAGATGTTGTGCCATCATTCAATATGTTCACGCAGTACCCTACCTATTAGTGCTGTATATAACACTATGCCCTGTAATCATTGTAGACAATGTCAGTATATTGATACTGACGTTTTTATACATCCCGTTACCGGACATGAATTTAGTTTTCATACTAATACAAACTGTCAGAGTATGAATGCTGTATACCTTGCTAGGTATACGTTATGTACAGCGTTCTATATTGGGAAAAACAACACACAACTGAAGGAACGCATTAGAGAACATGTTTATCATATACGAGTTGGTTCAGAACATAATGCTCTTGCTAAACATTGTAAACAAAGAGGGTTGACACATGGTTTTAGATTTTGTGTTATACAAATTATTATACCGATCATTAGAGGGGGCGATATAGAAAATTATACTGAGGAATGTGAGTTACGTTGGATCATCCGCTGTAGAGCGGATAGAACACCTGGATTAAATGGTAAGATCCACTTGAAACCCATCCTCTGTAAGAGGAGACTGCCTAGACCAAAGCCTAGGGCACCCCCCTAATATGAATTGTAAGCCTCCTGTGCCAGGTATATAACATTATGTACACACACAAAAGATTTTTTACTTTTATTATATATGTTCATTATATGTCATTTTTATTGCGTATAAACATTTTATTCTGATTTATTGATGCTTATGTCTACGCATTGTATGCAGAATAGGATTAAAAGGTGGTTTGAACCGTTACGCATATGACTGATATCAATGACGTACACTGTTGGTTTAGCCTATGGGGTTTGTTACACTGTTTTTAAACCATTGTCTGATAAAAGATTTTAAAGTCTGATGAAGCCTTATGGTGAAAGCGCTTACTTTTTATGTCTGCTAATAAATATCTTAAATTTTATTCTCAAGTTTTGGTTTTGACTGTTATATCTGTTCAATCCATTGGAATATCTGCTGGTGATACCCTATTAACACTTCTAACTGCTGTTTTTCACTCCGGTGAATGTTTGGGAGCTGATTGCTGACTTTATTCTTTATTTGGATCACAGGAGCATTTGTCCCTTGGTGGTATTTGTTTGCTTTAAAGTCTAAATACACTTTAAATAGCAAGACAACAATAATTATGTCAAAAACTATTAGAATAATAGAATATCATGACCAAAAGAAATTCACTTAGCCTGAACCCAGTTAGAAGCACCCAATCTAGTTTAGCGGCAAAAGAGATCTGGGTAATCTTCTCTAGGCATTATGGGATAGGGTATAGCCTTGAGCCAGTGGAGCTCTCAAACTTTAGTAATAGGCTGAGTTGAAACTGATGCTCAGTTCTGAACCCAACAAGCAAGAATGAAGGCAAGATGGGACAACATAACATCACCTTTTTTTGGTTGTGAAGTAGAACTGCATTATTTAAGTACAACTGTGTAAGACGGTGTCCCAAAGAGACAGTGGTCCCACTCCACAAAGGAGGTGCTTCTCGGGACCCTGGAAAAGTCACGGACCCATAAGCTTGATGAGCCTGGTCTGCAAAGCTATGGAAAGGATCATTATGGAACTCATAAACAAAGACATTGGGGACCTACAGACATTGGACCCTATCCAGGCAGATTCGACTTTTTTGAAACAGTCATTAAGGCCATTGATGTGGGTAAGGCAGTTCACACAGCCTACCCTGACCTTGCAAAAGCCTTTGACACAATACCCCACTCGGGCATCATAGACAAACTCACCAGCTTAAATGTAAACCCGTATGTCACAAGATGGGTTGCAAACTGGCTCAAGGACAGAACCCACAAGGTCAGAATTGCTGGAGCCATGTCAGACTCTAAGCCAGTCACAAGCAGTGTCCCACAAGGCTCAGTCCTGGGACCCCTCTTGTTCGGCATTTATTTTTCCGAGGTGCAAGCAAACATTGGAGGATTATGGCTGACAGTTATGACTGCAAACTCCATCAGACACAAGCATCCTTCAGAAAGGCCTCATAGAAACAGATAATTGGTGCCAGAGCCATGGCCTTAAACTGAACGCCAAGAAATGTATAGATATACCCTTTGGGAAAAACAAGGTACCCACAAATTACCACATAGGTGGTAATCCATTAAGTACGGAAGAGGTAATCAGGGACCTAGGGACCCAAGTTGACGTTAGGAAGACCTTCTATATTGCCCACCTTATGAAGGGATTCACATCTAGATCAAGAGGTCATTGTGCCCCTGTACTCTTCTCTTATCAGGCCCATGATTGAGTACAATGCCCCATTTGGGATGTATCTTACCAGACACCTGCAGCAGTTAGAAAGACCCCAAAAGTTCCTCACCAAGAGGATAAAAGGTCTCAAACATATGCCATATGCTGCCCGGCTGAAGAAACTCCAGCTTTATTCAGTTGCATACCGCCTACTCAGAGGCGATCTATGCCTGACGTACAAGGCCATGTCCAATCCAAAATTAATGGACATGCTCCACCTCAGAAAATCCAAATCCATCAGAGCCATGAGAGCAAGAGATTTGAACCTCAACACAGACATAAATATGACGTGCTGGAGAGACCGATTCATAACCCAGAGGCTCCCTATACTCTGGAACAGAATCCCAGTCCATGTTAAGCAGAGTCCCTCACTGACTCTCTTCAAGAGAAATCTTGACGAGTGGATCATAGGTTTACCTCGGGGGTCATCTCTGTGTCACTACTAGACCGAGGCACAGTAAATTAAACCCTAAATGGGCTTAGTATTCTCATCCCCTGGCTAGGCTTATAAATGCCCTAGGGCAGATAGCCTAGTATGAACCTATGAACCTTACTGTGATTAGTATAAGTTTGTGTAAATCACGGTTGATGTAGTACTGATTAATTGGACTTTTGCAGAAAAAGGCCCAGATGTTCAGCCAAACTTCTAAACCTGCAGCAGACTTTGACCTGATCAGAGTTTTTTGATGGGTTGTTAGCTCTTAAGTCTTGACCTATGAGCGGGAATGCCTACTTTATACTTAATGGCCAATAACTTTGTCACTCATGAGTGCAGTGAGAATCCTGTCTTCTGCTTGGATACAGAAAAACATGATTTGGTGACAGGTTCACAAAATTAGGATAAGTAAGAGTAAAACACACCAAACAGCCAATACTTCTCCAGTTACTCTAACTTTTGCTGTGGTTTTGCTGTGTTTTGAGAGTCACAAAATTAGGAATCTAGGGAAGCTGATCACTGCTGGTCAGTCCAGAAAAATATGCCAGGCTCCATTGGCATGACAGCCTCCAAAGGGGCTTTGAGAGAGGCCATAAGACAAACAGGGTCTGCAAAATTGCCGAAGACCTAGATACTTACACTAACTGGCAATTTTGAACACTATCAAGTCTCCAGCTTCCTTTTCTGCCTTCACTTTTAGCCATGTTTTCTTTGGAGTGATGATGGATGTGAACGATGAACGTAAAGATGCCACTGTGGACAGGGTGAAGGCCTCGAGCCTCTTCCTTTCCAAACACTATTAAGGGAATGCTGCTGCCTACTTACCATTTTACAGATAAAGTCATGAGAGAGTGAAGTGAGAGAGACTACACAGATGACCATCGTGTTAAGGCCCTAAACAAAAAAAGCAAAAGGAAATCCTTGTTGGGAATTTGCCTTCCACAGACTCGCCTTTTCTTCTTAAGCTTTAGAATTTTACTTCTGCTTGCAATATTTGCCATATGCTAACTATATGAACCTCATGTATACAAAATAGTATAGAAAAAGGATGTTCCCTAATGGGATACTTAACTTAATCCTGAGCTGGAAAGCAGGATTAACAATGCTGGATAGTGAAAGCGAACTCTACAATACAGGCACACTAAACTGTGGTAAGAAAGCTGTAACATGGAGCGGTCAATGCCCAATTTATACAAAAAGTATCCCAACATCCCAAGAGAAGGCATCCTCCATGCTTGGAGTGGGAAGAGTTCCGAGCTACAGAAGTCGGGCATGTACATTTGGTCAGTAGTCACAACTACTACAAAAGTGATCCAAATGAGAAATACCTTACCATAAATGCAGATGTTAAAGTGCAATCACTACTGCAACACTTGAATTTTGGGAATCTTGCCTGTGGAAATTGCTGGCTAGCCCCATTTCCAGAGAAATCCTTTCATCCTTCCCTCCCCTGGCCAGCAGACTCCATCCCACATGTATGTCTGATCACAAAATTTATTTAATGGGATTTGTTTCCAGGAAAGTCTGATTGGGCCATGTGTGTCCACTTTCAGCAAAGGCTCACAATTTAGATTTATTGAAATACAAAACGCCTTTATAGTATTACAACATATATATGCAGTAGTAGTATTAAAACACTGTCTCGAGATTCATTTTAGTTTTACATAAATTGAGAGATTAACTATTTGTTAGAATACATAAGTGATAAAATAGGATAAAAATAAGTTATGTATTCACTGTAATGTTCCATCTGTGTTGTCTATCTTCATTTATCCTTGACATAAGGGACTCTGTTCAAACTCTCGGAACCAGCTCGGCTCTTCAAACAAATTCCCTACACAGAATGTCCCTCTCTAGATTACTTCAGCTAGAGTTTGCAGCTATAAATGAAGACAGGAAAGACAACCCTATTGCAATTACAGAAGCTATGTCCAAGGTCATATGTGAAATAACAGTTAAACAGGACTAGAGATTGTTCCACCAAGAAGCCTGAAGGAGGGGGAAGGTAGGTGTGGTGTCAAGGATAAAGGAAGATCGACAACACAGATGGAACATTATGGTGAGTACATAACTTCGTCATCTGGTGTTGTTAATCTTCATTTATCCTTTATGAATGAGACAGAGTCCCCAGCTATCTTGTATCTTGGGAGGTCTTATGGAAGAATATGCCGGAGCACCACAGAGCCAAAGGACACACTGCCCCTGGAAACCAGATCCAATTTGTAATAAGTAATAAAGGAATATGGAGTACCCCAGGTTGCTGCTGCACATATTTCATCCATGGACATGGCTATTGCCCTAGTGGAATGTGCCCCTCACTGGTGCTGGCAATTGGATGTTTTCTACACTGAGCAGAGTGGATGAGAGGTGCTGACTCCAACTCTTAGCTGAGATATACAAGTATCCTGTTTTTTTCCGATTATTTATACAGTTTATTGTTTCTAGCAATTTATATACAGCACTTTTATTGTAATCTGCACGGGTAACATTAGTTTGCAGTTAAAGCATTCTGTATCTTTACAAATCTTTATCTGTTTAAAAACTTTCATTTTGTGGCTTTCTCTAGTGCTTTGTAGGCTAATAGCTGCAGGCTAGTGGGGGCGGGTTCTTTTTTTTTTTTTTTTTTTTTACAAAAACACAAAAGTTGTTGTTCTGGTATTTAAGCCCTAACTTTGAGAGAGTGTCTGTCTATACACACTGAGCAGAGTGGATGAGAGGTGTTGACTCCAACTCTTAGCTGAGATATACAAGTATCCTGTTTTTTTTTTCAATTATTTATACAGTTTATTGTTTCTAGCAATTTATATATAGCACTTTTATTGTAATCTGCAGGGGTAACGGATTTGTTTGCAGTTAAAGCATTCTGTATCTTTACAAATCCTTATCTGTTTAAAAACTTTCATTTTATGGCTTTCTCTAGTGCTTTGTAGGCCAATAGCTTTAGTGTCCCCACCCACCCTCCCTGTTATACTTGGTAGCTTTGCAGTTGCCCGCCCCTACTGTAAATCTGATCTGGGACACTCCTCCTAGTCTAGTGTCATTAGTTCATTCTACCTAATATAGAGACAACATTTGATAAGGCCTTCTGTTTCTCCTTTTTCCCTTTCAAAAAAAAAATAAATAAATACATTTTTGTCTGAATTTCCCTATGTTCTGACTGTGCTTCTCAAACATTTTGGAAATATGGAGTATATTTTAGAGCATTTATTATAACTTTTAGTTATGTACTTACCATAACTTTAGATGTTTGGGATCCATCTCGCCTACATTCTGTACTGATGGGCTCAGAGCCGATCCCTCGGCTCCGACTCGGCACGCTATGCTATAGAGCGGGGCTATTTCTTATCCCAGGATGCACCACCACTAATCCCCCAGATCTTGTTTGTCCGCATTCATGCACACATGCACAACTTGTTTATATAACATTGTTAGATGTTTCAAGATGAAACAACAGGATTCGGACCTTCTGATATCCTCTGATCTCCAAGGAAGGGGAAGGAGGGTGGGTTATTAGAATGTAGTAGATGGATCCCAAACATCTAAAGTTATGGTAAGTACATAACTAAAAGATGTTATGTGATCCTATCTTGCCTACATTCTGTACTGATGGGACAGCATCCCTAGCACCTAAATCCTGGGTGGCTCATTGGAAAACGCTCCTGAGCACTGTGGAACCAAATGAAGCTCGTCCTCTAGATGCCACATCCAATTTGTAGTGGGAAATGAAAGTGTGCGGGGAAGACCATGTAACTGCAGCACAAATGTCACTAATGGCAAGCTTAGAATGAAATGCTATCGAAGTAGCCATAGCCCTTGTAGAATGAGCTTTGACAGAGGTGGTAAGCTCTTTGTTAGAATAAGAATAAGCTTGAGTAATACAGTCCCTGATCCATTTGGCAATAGTGACCTTTGTGACAGCTTTGCCCAATTTATTGTCAGCAAAGGAAACAAACAACTGATCTGTTTTCCTTGTTTGTTTGGTCCTGTCTAAATAAAACACAACTGCCTGTGGACATCTAGTGTGTGGAATATGAATTCGCTTTGTTAGAATATTTTGGAAAAAGACTGGAAGTTCTAACGATTGTTGTAAGCAGAAACTGGAACAAACTTTAGGGACAAAGGAAGGATTTGGCCTGAGAGATACTCTGTCTTTGTGAAAAACCAAGTACGTGGGTTTTACTGACAAAGCTTGAAGCTCTGAAACTCTTCTGGCAGAAGTAATCGCCACCAGAAAAGCAGTCTTCCATGATAGAAACTTTAGAACACATGTAGCCGCCGGTTCAAAGGGGGAGGAAGTTAAGGCGCGTAACACCACATCGAGATCCCATGGAGGTGCAGGATGAGAAATCGGAGGTCTTAACAGAGCAGCACCTTTCAAGAAGGTCTTACACAATCTTTTGCTCATTAAAGGTGGGTTTATGGATTCGTGAAAATTGGAAATCGCTGCCAATTGGACCTTGATGGTAGAGACTGAAGAACCTTGATTGAAAAGAGAAGTTAAAAATTTTAGTACTTCTGCCACGGGAATAGAGATGGGGTCCAGGCCCCGGAGTTGAGCCCAAATAGCAAATCTTTTCCATTTGCTAGAATACAGTTTCTTTGTAGCAGACTTATGGGCAGAAGATAATATGTGTACAACCTCTGGATCCAATGTATGACTCCTGACTATAGTCGGAAGAGGAGGAGCCAAGCCGTCAACTTTAAGGTGTGCAGGGACTGGTGGAATAGTCCCGACTGATGAACCAAAAGGTCTGGGATCTGATCCAGGAACCATGGACCTTCCAGAGCATATTTGCAAAGATAGGGAAACCATACTTGACGAGGCCAGTAAGGAGCAACTAAGATCATTTTGCTCCCCAAGAGAGATGCCTTTTGGATCACCCTGGGAAGGAGAGGAACTGGAGGGAAGGCATAAAGCAAGCCGGTGGGCCAAGGACGGGCTAGTGCGTCCATGGGGCTCTTCCCCGGAGCCGGGGTTAGAGAGAAGAATTCTTTGCACTTCGCATTTAGTGGAGTCGTGAAGAGGTCGCAACACGGAACTCCCCATTTGCTGAAAATCTGACTTGCAACTGTCATATTCAGAGACCATTCGTGAGGAGAGAGGATGGTTCTGTCGGCTATCACATTGGACTTGCCCGGGATATGAGTAGCCAGCTGAAAGCGTTTGGTCGAGACTGCCCATTCCCAAACTCTCATGGCCTCTCTGCAAAGAGGATAGGATCTGGTCCCTCCCTGTTTGTTCAGGTACCAGACAACTGACATGTTGTCTGAGTGAACGGCAATTACGCCCTGAGGGAGATAATCGTGAAGGGCTTGAAGGGACAGAAGTACTGCCCTCATTTCTAGGATGTTGATATGAAGTAGGGTCTCTTCTGGGTGCCATTTGCCTTGGACTGACCTGCCCAGGGAATGCCCCCCCCCACCCCATCTGGGAGGCGTCCGTGGTCAAAGTGGCCGCAGGAGGAGGTGGAACAAAGGGTCGTCCCTGATCCAAATTGGAGGGCACTAGCCACCAGCGAAGGTCCCGTTTGCATATTTCCGTGATCCATAGGAGGTGACTGAGAGGGAGTTCCTGAAAGGACCACTGAGCTGAAAGAAGCCACTGGAGAATTCTCATGTGCAACCTTGCCAAGGGGACTAGAAGAACCGTGGTGGCCATGGATCCCAATAGCTGCAGGACCATTCTGGCTGGGGCTTTGGACCTGGGAAGTAAGGCTTGAACTTGAGTCTGTATGGTTTGTATTCTGTCTGTAGGTAGATAGACCCCGCATTCGGTTTGAGTCTATCTCTACCCCTATGAATCTTATTCGTTGAGATGGCAGCAACACAGACTTTGGCCAATTGAAGGTGATTCCAAGGGAACTGCCCAGTGATATAGTGGCTTGTAGGCTCCGCAGTAGTAGACGCTTGGAAATGGTAGTTAGGAGCCAGTCGTCTAGATACGGAAACACCTGGAATCCTAGACTTCTCAGGTGAGCAGTCACGACTGCCAAGCACTTGGTGAACACCCTGGGGGCTGTGGTGAGACCAAAGGGCAGCGCGCGGAACTGAAAATGACTGCCTCCTAGGCTGAAGTGCAGATGTCTCCTGGACGCTTGATGTACCATGATATGGTAATAAGCGTCCTTGAGATCTATGGAGCACATCCAAACACCTCTCTCCAGCAATGGGAGAATGGTTTGTAGGGTGACCATTCGGAACTTGGACTTTCTGACTGAACGGTTCAGAATGCTGAGGTCCAAAATGGGCCTCAAGTCCCCGGTCTTTTTTGGCACCAAAAAGAATCTTGAGTAAGTCCCTAATCCGATCTGGTCTGCGGGACCGTTGATGACTCCTTTGCAGCAGCTTTGAAACTTCTGAGGCTGCAGTATCCCGCTGACTGGGTGGCGGGTCCGGGATTTTTCTGGACTGAGGTGGAGAATGAGAGAAAGGGATGGTGTAACCTCCGGCGATAATTCGAAGCACCCATCGGTCCTGATTGATACCTTCCCAGGCTTTTAGGTGCTTCGAGAAACGACCCCCGACTGGCTCCGGAGCTGCACAGTCGGGCAATCCCTCAGGGACTGTAAAAGGCTGAAGAGCCACGAAAGGACTCGCCGTCTCCAGTGTTGCGAGGGCCTCTGCCGCCTCTGGGACGGCGTCTTCGAAGAATTTCCCTCCCTGCCTCTGGAAGGAGGATCCTCCTGCTGAGAGGGGTAAGGCTTCTGAGATCTACGGAACCACATTTTCCCTCCTCTTTTAGCCTTGGGATAAGGCCGAAGGGAGTGGAAAATCGTGCCCACGGCAGTCAGAGTCTTACCCTCCTGTTCGCAGCGGGTCAGGGTGTCCTTTACCTTGGGTCCAAACAGGGAGGCCCCATCAAAGGCGCCGGCAAAGGAAGACTTAAAGGCCTCCGCGAATGACACAGGCGGAGCCAGGCTTGTCTCCGTAGAGCAATGCCTGTACCCGCCGCTCTACTCACCCCTTCGGCCACATAAGAAATGAGCCTCATGGACGAGTTTGAAATGGACGACAATGTAGCCAGCTGAGAACCAACCGTCTGGGCCAGCTCCTCAGGCAGGTTACCCAGGAGGGTATCGGATAGTTCTTTAATCAGATCCCCCTGAAATCTAGTAAAGTGCGTAAGGTAGTTCAAGGACCTTAATGTAAAGGCCGCTGAACTTAGGGTGCGCTTTCCATATCGATCCATGCTCCTAGACTCCTTATTAGGAGGATGGACGGACGTCGAAGCCTCTGCTACATCTTGCTGGGTAGCAGATGCCACCACCAAAGCATCTACAGCCACACCTTTAGTTAGAAACTCTTTTCAGGGGTGCAGAGGAACTTATTCGGACGAGCAGGCACCGGTTCCACAGAGTCTGGGTGTTCCCACGCCCTTCGACAGATCAAATCCAAGAGCTCGAAGGGCGGAGACACCCAGGAGGCGGAGGGCTGAGCCCCGAAGGCCTTAAGGAACACCGACTCATCAGCAGAAGGAGGTTTGGATTGCCAGCCTCGTTGTTTAAGGGCTTCCAGGATGTCTGCAAAGGAGACATCATCCGAGGACGACTTAGGGGACCCCTCTGCATCATCGAGATCAGTGTCTGATGTAAGAGACTCATCAGGGGAGTCAACGTGCTTCCTCTTGCACGATCTTTTCCTGGGGGGTTCTTCCGAAGAGGCTTCAGAAGGACCTCCAGGGGGGGAAACCCCAGTGGGGTAACCTCAGGCCCGGGCTCCGCTGTCTAAGGACAGGGGACTGCCAAAGACCCAGTCTCGGTATGCAGGGAAGGAGCTGGGAGACCGTGGAGGTAGCCAAAGAAGATTTGGCTAACGACTCATAGCCCTGAAGGCGGGACCACCAGAATCCTGGGAGGGTCCCACCTCCATGGCCACAACAGTGGACGGCACTCCGCCGACGCACCAAGAGGGAGACTTGGGACCGAAAACATCAATCCCAAGCATTCCCCAGGGCCGACGGAAGAAGTCCGTGTACTGAACTCCACCCAAGAGCCAGAGTTGGAGTAAGGGTCGGGCCCGACCTAAAACCTCCACCGGTTCCACCAGCACCAACGGTGCCAAGGCTGTTGGAGGAGGAACCATAGTAGGGTGGACCATCGGCTCCGGCCAATGGGCTGGAGCGAAACTAGCTTTTGGAACACCGGAGACTGGAAGAGTCTTAGAGCACCCTGTCGATGTCCGAATCAGACATCTTGGATGATCTGGAGGATACCGATCGGGTCCAAACCGATTTCTCCATCGGCTCCAAAGGACTAGGGACCGGCTCCGAATGGATTCTACCACTATCGGCTCTGAGGGAGATCTCAAGGCAATTCCTCGGTGCCGATAAGGACTTCGCCCGGGGAAGAGTCTGAGCCGGTAACCTCATCGGCTCCAATATCAGTGGAGCCGATGAAGGTGACCCGCCTCGATGCCCCAGTCCTCGGCTCCGAAACCAGAGGGGTCGAGGCTGGAGGCATCGAGGCAGACCGTTCCCGGCTCGAAGTCCGTGGAGCCGATGGAGAAGTCTGCCTAGGTTTTTGGCAGTCGGTTCCGACAGACTTGTCGGAGCCGACGCTTTTTGAAGGAGAGGGAGAAGATAAAGCCTCCTCGAAGGATGGCTTGATTAATCCCTTAAGGATTAATTTGTTTTTCCTCTCCTGGAGGACTCTTGATGAGAAGGCGTGACACACGCTACATGATTCTTGTAGGTGCTTGGCCTTAAAGTAAACGACGAGGAGTGGTCGTCCGTTATGGACATCTTAAAACCACACCTCGTGCATTTTTTAAACCCGGAGAGTTTATGTTCTTTGGACATGACTTGGAGAACAACACAGTTATCTAAATAATACGAAAAAATTAGGTTAGAAGTTCACAATATAAAGTTTTTTTTTTTTTTTTTTACACAAACAAGTGCACAAGAAAAAAACACAGAAAGAGAGGGTCAAGACCCTCTAACTAAAACGGGTACTTGACCCACTAATAAACGCTACAAATAACGCTAGAATAGCAAAAGGGGAAGGCCCCTCTAACTAAAATGGAAAACTTCCCTTAACAAAATATAACAACTTTCTCAACAGAATCAGCAAAAACACACACGTATCACAAAAATAGCTGTTAAAACAGCTTTTGAGTTGAAAACTAGGAAATTCCTGACAGGAAAAGTCTAAATAAATTAGTACTTAGCCCAGCCAAGTTGAGACCATGTCTTAGCTTGTAAGCGGCAAACGAGATCTGGGGGATTAGTGGTGGTGCATCCTGGGATAAGAAATAGCTCAGCCAATAAGAGGCCTCACTCTATAGCATAGCGTGCCGAGTCGGAGCCGAGGGATCGGCTCTGAGCCCATCAGTACAGAATGTAGGCGAGATAGGATCACATAACATCTGTAATTGCCTTAATATTGCTACAACTCAAGTGCTCTAGGTTGCACTGCATCTGAAGGGTGTGTGTGTTTTAGCTGCTTTTCTGCATATATAGACTTCTCTGTATATGTAGACTAGCTACTTATTCTGCTGTATTACTGCCACTTAAATCGTTTTTCAGTTGTGCACTTGCCTTGTTTCATTTAAAAAGTTTTAAATTGCTAATTTTGTAGAGTTTTAATTGCATAAACTGTTTAGGACTACACACTCAAGTGTGTTAGACTTTTCTGTGTTTATTTACTGTATTATTGTATTGTTTAGCCTGTTTCAACAAAAAAATATATATATACTTTCTTGTTTGCTCGTTTCCCACCTTTTCTAGCCAGTCCATATCCCAGGCCTTGCTTGTCTCAGGACTTTATTTTCTGTGCTCAGAGCTATCCAGACCTTGCTGTGGCAGAGGGAATTCCTACTGCCTACCAGTGGGACTGGTGAGCATTGTACTGCCTAACGCTAGAGGAGTGGTTTCCAGCTCTGAAATTTTAATTTTATTAGCCTTTTTGGGCTGATTTCTATCCCTTTCAACTTTCTGGCTTAAAAACGCATGTGTTTGCACATTTTTCACATCGTGCAGCACTACGAGGCTACAGTTAAACTATTCCAGGTGCCAGAAAGTGTGCTCTTCAAATTTTCCCTTAAAACTAGCTGGTTTCTCAGTAGTAGCACTAAAATCTGAACCCCTGTGACTAGCACTTGCTCTAGAACCTGCTGTAAAGCAGTAGGAAGCCTGAAACTGATACAAGCACTCAGCTCTCCTCATCAATAAGGAGAAATTAATCATAGGCACTAAACAGCCTACAATTGAAAATTACCTTGCAAGGGTAAGGGAAAACGGCTCTTAAACCTTACAAAAAAGCACCTAAACAGGCAAGTCCAAGGGTCAGCTTCTGGTGGTTTCTCCTGTCCACCTGGTGAATCTGGGCATACTGGGACAATGCGGCAACTGCCTCATGTACACAGACAATCCTCTCCTCCTACCACCCAACACTACAACCTGCGAGAGATGCACTTGCATAGCCAAACTGGAAGCAAAGCTCTCTCTCTGGTCAAGACTGTGCTAGACAGTCAAGAGGAGAAGGCTAACACCTGCATTACACCTTTAGCAACTCATAGCCCTTCAAAACCCACACCATCAACTCCCACACATAGCAACACTATGTCAGGTGCCCCCAAGTAGGTAGGCAATACATATTGCTAATAAAACATATATAAAAAATAAACACAATACCTTCAGTTACAAACAAATACACCACAAAGGTTGTATAGGATAGAAAGGTATAGATAAGTGCAACTAGGACCGAGGGGATGGAGGGTGGGTAACCTGGACTGCAGCAGTGTGAACACTCAAACAACTACATTTATGGTAGGTACAAAACTGTACTATGTTCATCGTGTTACACTGCTGCAGTCATTACACTTAGGTAGAATCCCAAAGCTAAGGTTGGGTGGCTGGTCTATAAAGAGTTAGGCTTGGCTATGAGGTCCTGCAGAACTGCAGTGGCAAATCCCGCTCTGGATTTAGAGTAAAGAGGCAAGTGGTAATGCTTGGTAAAGGTGTGCAGTAAACTCCAAGTTGCAGCCTCCAAAATTTCCTTGGTTGGTACTCCCTCTGAGAAAGGCTGTTGAAGTGGCTGTTGCTCTGGTAGAATGTGGCCTAATGTTATTAGGGATTGATTTTCCATGCTGTGTGTAGCAGTAATGAATACAGTGTCCTATCCATTTGGAAATAGTCTGCTTTGAGATAGCCTTGCCCTGTGATCCTGCCGCATATGCTACAAACAGCTGCTCAGTTTTCCTTAAAGCTTTTGTTTTGTCCAAGTAGAAGCGTAGCTGCCTGTGTACGTCCAAAGAGTGCAGAAGTTTCTCCCCTTTATTCTGGGGGTTTGGATAAAAAGTTGGCAAATGGATGGTTTGGTTAAGAGCCACACTAGATATCACCTTTGGCATGAATATAGGGCTTATCCTTAAAGAAACACTGTCCTGATGAAATATTATAAAAGGTTCCACTGCCATTAATGCCTGTAGCTCTGAGACTCTTCGTGCTGAAGTTACTGCCAAGAGCAAAGCTGTTTTCCATGATAAAAATTTTAGATCGGCTGTACTGGCTGGCTCAAAAGGTGGCAAGGTCAGTTTTTCCAAAACAAAATTGAGGTCCCACGTTGGTGCTCTCCGGGGCGGTCTTATGTTTTTAGCCCCTCTGAGGTACTGCTTTAGCAATGGATGAGAGAATAAAGGAGGATCCGTGTTGTAATGAGCTGAAATGGCAGAGGCGTGGATCTTAATTGAGGGGAAAAATAGGCCTCTGTCCAGCATCTCAGTTAAGTACTGTAAAATCGGAGGAATGTTTGGGACAAGAGGGTCAAGGCTTTGAGCCTGGTTCCAGGCACAGAATCTCTTCCATTTTTCTGAGTAAGATTTCCTGGTGCTAGGCCTCCTGGCCTCCAAAATGACATCCATAACAGCTTTAGAGAGAGGTGTTGCCTGTTTGACTAATGAATCTGCCATGCAGCCAGGTTTAGGGTTTTGAGCTGACCGTGCAGGATCTGATTGTTTTGTTGAGTCATCAGAAGGTGTGAAATTTGAGGCAAAATCTGTGGTGGGCCGTGAGCTAAGTTCTTTAAGACTGGGTACCAGTGCTGGCGTGGCCAGTCTGGAGCAATCAGGATCATCTGTGGTTTTTCTTGTATGGGTTTTAGGAGTACCTTTGAAAGGAAAGGCAGTGGTGGGAAGGCATAAACATTTAGGCTTTTCCAGCTGAACGACAGAGCATCCACTTTCCATGCTTGTGTGTGGTAAATCCTTGTGCAGAATTTTTGTAGTTGGAAATTCAGTGGGGAGGCAAAAAGATCTAGGTCTGGGCACCCCCATTCTTGCGTTACCATGCTGAAGATTTGTGGATTCAATTTCCATTTGTGAGGGTCCATGATATTTCTGCTGAGATAGTCTGCCAGAGTATTTTTCTTTCCTGGCAGGAATTGTGCTTGCAGATGAACTTGATAAGTTAGAGCTGTGTTCCACAAGGTCATGGCTTGCCTGCATAGGGAATAAGAATGAGTGCCCCCTTGCTTGTTTATGTACCACATTACTGTGGTATTGTCTGTCCTTAATAATTGTCCTGGACTCAGAAGGTCCTTGAAAGCTGTTAGGGCATTTTGAACAGCCACCATCTCTTTTTGATTGATGTGAAGATGCATTTGATCTGTGGTCCACTTGCCCTGAATACATTTTCCTGCCATGTGTGCTCCCCAGGCATAATCCGAAGCATCTGTTGTTAGAGTCTGCCTGGCTGTGGGTAGAGTGAAAGGCTGACCCTTGTTGAGGTGACATGCCTGTGCCCACCATCAAAACTCCTGTTGTAGGCAGGGAATTATAGGTATTACTGTTTCTAAACTGTGAGAATGTTGAGTCCAAACACTTTTTAGGTACCATTGTAATTTCCTCATATGCAGTCTGGCATATGGAATTTGTAGTATGCATGATGCCATGAATCCCAGGGCCTGCATAATTTTTCTTGCAGGGAGATGGGACTTTTTTGCCAGCAGTTGAAAATATTGAGTCAGTTGTCCTTGTTTGTCTGGCGTGAGATAAGCCATCTGGGCCGTTGTATCCAAGCTGGCACCCAGGAATATTATCTGTTGTGAGGGCACTAGTTTTGATTTCTTTCCGTTTACTGTGTACCCTAGAGAAATTAGCAACCTTTTTACAAATGCCAGATGCTTTAGAAGAATGTACTTTCTCTCTGCTTGAATGAGGCAGTCGTCCAGGTATGGATATATTTGAATTCCTTTTTGTCTGCAAAATGCAATTACTGGTGCCAGGCACTCTGTAAAGACCCTGGGCGCAGTAGATAAGCCAAAGGGCAGTGCAGAGAATTGGTAGTGCATTGTACCAGCTTTGAATCTGAGGTATCTTCTGCAATCTTGTCTGATAGGGACATGCAGGTTTGCCTCTATGAGGTCCAGAGTAACAAGCCAAGGCTTCTTGCCCAGCATGGGAAATAGCTGCTGTAGTGTCAACATTTTGAATTTCGGAATATCCAGGTAAGTACTGAGAGTTGAAAGGTCTAGTATGGGTCTCCAGGCTTTGTCCTTTCTGGGGACCAGGAAGAGTCTTGAGTAAAATCCTTGTCCTTATTCCTGCTGTGGTACTTTTTGAATAGATCTCATGTCCATGAGGGCTGAAATTTGTTTTTGAGCCTCTGCCCATTGATTTTGTGGCAGGTTTGGCATTCACTTTAGCCTTGGTAAAGTGTGAAAGTGGAACCTGTAACCGCGAGACACAATATTCAGAACCCATTTGTCTTGGGTGATTGTTTGACAATTTTGAGAAAAAAGTGCTAGTTTCCCCCCCTAAGGGGGATGCCAAAAGGGAGGTGCTTGGCATACGAAGGGGGAAGTCATTGGGATGGTTTCCTGTATGGTTGAGACTTGTCCTCACCTCCTTTAGGGGTTGAGGTACCCCACTGTCATTGTCTGTAAGAGCCTTGGGGTTGAGATCTGCCTCTTGGGCGTCTGTATCTGCCACTCTGTGGCCTGTCTGACACTGGAAAGGACCAATTCTTTGTAGGCCAATTTCTGCTAAATCAAGGTGACTGTACCTGTAAGAAATCTTTGACTGTTTGCATAGATTTAACTTTATCCTCCATTTTCTTTAACACCTCTTCTGCCTTAACACCAAATAAGGTATCATGCTGTAAAGGAGCATCCAATAATTTTGCTAACATGGTCTAGTAAACTCTGTTCTTTTATCCAAGCATGTCTTCGAATCACAGAACCTGTAACTGCGGCTCTACTAGAGGCCTCTAAAGAATCAAAACCACATTGCAGAGTATGCTTTCCCACCTGTTCAACTGCATGCAATAAATCATGCATTTCTTTATAATCAGGAGCTTCTGAGCTTGTAAGCATTTTCTGTTTTAACTGAGCCATTAAATATTGCTGGTACTTAAGCATGTGAAACTGGCAATTTAAAGCCCTTACTGCTAAAGTTGCAGAAGTGTAAACTTTCTTCCCCCATCTATCCAATGCTCTAGAATCTCCGTCAGAGCGGACTGGATTTTTTGCAATGGAAGCTTTAACCCCTTTTGGACCCTGGGAAATGGTTTCTGGGTCAGCAGAAGGGTTTTTATAAAGAAACCTGTGAGAGTCAGGGACTCTATAATACCTATCTGGCTTGGCTGGAGCAGGGGGACAAAGAATCAGGAGATAAGCTGGATTCAGAGAACACATCATCCACAATATCTAACACAGGTGGAATAGCAAGGGGCCTGTGCTGAGGCAATAAAAGGAAGTCCCTGAGCCTTTTCTTGGATTCTGAATAATCCTGACTTTCCCAATGGAAATGGTCCCTCATGGTATGTAAAGTTTCCCCAAAACAGTAATTCTCAGGAGGAGAGGCTGAAGGGATAGATTCTTCAGCATCAGAGACCTCATATGGGGGGAGAGAGAATCCCTGGTCTGAAGAGGAATTAGAGGAAATGGAAACCTGATCAGAGGAATCATAGTCTGTACCCTGCCTAGGCCTTTTCTCAGGAGGGGGATGGGAACCCCTGATTAGAGTAATGAGGTCTTCGGCCATTTTGAGCATCTGTTTCTTAGGCATGGTGGACTGTCCTGGAGAATGCTGTACTTGCTTCTTTGTCTTTAATGGTGTTTTTGTCTTGGTTGTTGCTTTAATGGTAAGTTGTGAAGGTCTGAAAACACCCACAGAAGCCAATGCCTGCTCAGCGGCTATGGACCCATCTGAGGGATTAGTTTCCGTAGGCTCAATACCTTAAGTTTCCAGAGGACTAGTTGTCTCCACGTGGGAGTCAGAGGCGGCCTGTGGCTCTGAGGTAGTGGGTATCAGGGGCTGCGAAAGCACCTCACTGAGAACCGGCGACTGGCCTAGAAGTGGCTTCGTCGTCGGTTTTGGACCTCGGATGCTTGTTTTTATCCTCGTCTTTGTGTTTTTTTATGAATTGCGGTCGTCGGTTGCTCCAATGGCATTGTATAATTGAACCTTCGGCCAAAGTAGTGCAAAGCAAAATCAAAATGTCGTTTTATAGTGCGTGTGTTAAATCTAGCACAACACCGACAACTAGTGATTTTGTGATCAGGGCCTAGGCATGGAATACAGTAAGAGTGGAAGTCCTTATGAGGCATTTGCTTCCCACAAGAAATACAATTATTAACTTTTTCTGACATCGGTCTGAGGCAAGAAAAAAAGTTTCCCCAACTAGGTACTTAGCTTTATTGAAGACTTCGGATCTGAAATTCGACTTTGAAAATCTCAGGAGTCGGCTGACCGGCACTTGCGAACTGCTTTTGCTTTGGGCACCAAGCGGCAAGAAAGACTGAAGAAAAAGGTGTCGGATGCATCTTATATACCCCTGGCGCAATGACGTCAGGGAAGAAGCGACAGCAACCGACACCGGACCAAGACTTTGGAACTTTGGCCGACTGCGGGACTGCCTGACGGCAGGATAACCCAAGTGTAATGACTGCAGCAGTGTAACACGAACATGAGAATGGCATTAAATATACTGATCCCAAGGATATTGCCAATATCCTGGCAGATTGATTTAGTGCCAACTTCACTCCCCTCTCACCCCCTAAAGGGCCCATCTCAATACCAAAAGATTGCCAAATTCTGATAATCACAGCCACACAGGTAGAAACAGCACTCTCCAAAGCTAAGAATACAGCATCCATGGGACCAGATTTCATCTCAGGCTGTGTACTACATGAACTACAAAATGAACTGGCACCCCACCTTAGAATCCTGTTTATCATAGCCTCACCTCAGGCTTCGTGCCCACTGAGTGGCGCACAGCTACAGTTATCCCGCTCCACAAGGGAGGATTCACCTTGGATCCCGGGAACTACTGTCCCATCAATCTGACAAACATGATCTGCAAGGGCATGGAACGCATTATCATGGAACTTATAAACAAAGACATTGGCAACCTCCAGACACTGGTCCCCACCCAGTTTGGGTTTGTGAAGGGCCGATTTTGTCTCCTGAATCTGATTGACTTCTTCGAATCGGTCTCCAGAGCTGTGGGTAAGGAGGTCCACACAGCCTATCTGGACCTCGCCAAGGCCTTCGACACCATCCCCCACTCAGGAATCATGGATAAACTTACTAAGCTGGGCATAAATCCCTAAGTCACTCGATGGGTTGCCAACTGGCTTACTGACTGAACCCACACTGTAAAAGTAGCTGACTCCAAATCCAGCTACAGACAAGTGGAGTACCTCAGGGTTCAGTCCTGGGACCTCTCTTATTTGGTATCCACTTCTCTGAAGTACAGGCCAACACTAAGGGACTCTGGCTAACAAAGTTTGCAGATGACTGCAAACTGGGAGCCATTATTGAATCCCCAAATGATGTGGATATTCTACAAAAGGGCCTTACAGAAACAGATGCCTGGTGCCAGAGCCATGGGCTCAAGCTTAATGCCAAGAAATGTATAGTCATCCCCTTTGGAAAAAAACATGTACCCATGAACTACCACATAGGTGGCAGGACACTAAACATCGAAAGTGTGATGAGAGACTTGGGGACACAAGTGGACAGTGGTCTCACTTTCGATAACCGCATCGCCACAGCAGTCACAGCAGTCAGGAAATCCTTCTATGTGGCACACCTCATCACCAAGGGCTTTTCATCCAGGAAAAAAGGAGGTCATTGTCCCACTGTACTCATCCCTCATTAGACCCATTAGAGTATAATGCCCCATTTGGTATGTACCTCACAAAACATCTGCAACAGCTGGAAAGGCCACAGAAATACCTCACTAAAAGAATCACAGGCCTAAAGCAGATGCCATATGCTGACCGTCTAAAAAAACCTCCAGCTATACTCTGTGGCATATCATCTACTCAGAGGCGATTTCTGCTTAACATACAAGGCCATGTCAAACCCTGAGCTTATGCAACACTTAAAGAAATCCCAATCCCTCAGAGCCACACACTCCAGGGATCCAAAACTTATCATCACAATGAACAAAACATGCTGGAGGGATAGGTTCCTGACCCAGAGACTCCCCATACTCTGGAATAGACTGCCCATACATGTCAAGCAGAGCACCTCATTGGCCCTCTTCAAAAGGAACCTTGATGATTGGATGGGAGATAGGAAATTCACCCCGGGGATCATGTCAGTCGCCCTGCTAGACAGGGGCCCAGAGAAGTAAATATTGTGGGAAAAAATTTCCAGGGAACTGTTATGGCTAGGCTTGCATAGGCCTTAGGGCCGATAGCCTAGTATGAACCTTACAGCAGATTAACGTTATGCATTCCTTTATCCACTTGGATAAAAAGTAACATTTGAAACCAGTTTACCCATGGATGGACTCGAAAAGGAGACAAATAACTGCTCCGAATTCCTAAAGTTCTTTGTTCTGCTGAGATAAAAACACAATTGCCTGCAAACATTTAACAAATGTAAAAAGAAGTTATGTACTCATCATAACATTCCATCCGAGTAGTTGTACTTCGTTTGTTTTCAACTTGTGGGTATACGGATCCATATCGGATCCGAGCCGGCAAAGATTACTAGCATTAGCTCCGAGCTCCACACTCCTCCCCTTACCCATAATACATCTCCACTGCCTTCCATCCCCAGATCGAGTTTGCTGAAACTATACTTATAACCCGACCTGATAACATACTTGTGACCTATACTGCAGCACGTAGGCTGAACTTGCGCCAAAGGTCCGGGGGAGGGATGGTTGAAGACAAATGAAGTAGAACTACTCAGATGGAACATTATGGTGAGTACATAACTTCTTGATGTGAAGTAGTTTACTTCATTTGGTCTTCAACCTGTGGGACCAGAGTCTCCAACTACTAAACTCTTGGGAGGCCCTCATAAATGGATATTCCGGAGCACCGCGGAGCCAAAGGATGCTCTCCTCCTTCTAGATGTCAAATCCAATCTGTAATGGGAAATAAACGTACAAGATGAGGGCCAAGGAGGTGCAGATCAAATGTCGTCCAAAGATACCCCAGACCAGAAAGTTGCAGATGTAGTCATAGACCTAGTGGAATGAGCTTTAACCTGACCTGGAGGAGACATGCCTTTGTCTTTATAGACCTGCAGGATGCATGAAGAAATCCACCTAGCTACAGTGATCTTGGAAATAGGTTTGCGCAAAAAGGGTCTATAGAACAAAATGATTAATTGACCAGATTTATGTAAATTTTTTGTCCTGGGCAAGTAGAATAGTAATTGTCTGTGAACATCCAACATGTGTAGCTTGTATTCCATCCTGTTGGTAAAATTGGGAAAGAGCACAGACAAATTTATAGTCTGATTGATATTGACTGGTGATGCCACCTTTGGAGGAAAAGATAGGTTGGTTCGAAGGGAAACTCTATCTTTATGGAAAATCATGTAAGATAATTTTATGGACAAGGCCTGTAATTCCAAAACCCTTCAAGCAGAGGTAATAGTGACCAGAAAGGCTGTTTTCCACAACAGAAATTTTAGATCTGCAGTAGCAGCAGGCTTGAAAGGTGGGGTGACCAGAGCTTGGAAACCCATAGTAAGGTCCCATATGGGGGGGCAGGAACTTTGACCAGGGGGGCGTAGCAAAAAAGTGGCTTTAATAAAGGCTTTAAACAGTTTAGAAGATGCCAAGGATGCAGACTTCTTGCCCACATGAAAATGAAAATGAGAAATGGCAGCCAACCGAACTTTAACAGTAGAAGGACTAGCACCATACTGGAAAATATCAGCTAGAAAATAAAGAATTGCAGAAATAAGAGCCGTGAAAGGGTCTAAACTCCTCAGAGCGGCTCAGAAAGAAAAACGTTTCCACTTGCTGCGGTAAACCTTTCTGGTTGAAGACTTATGAGCAGCCACCAAAATAGACTTAACTGAGGAGGAAAGTCCGGGAGTCCTAGCAATTATGGGAACTGGAGCAGCCAAGCTGTGCGCTTCAGGCTGTCCAGACTCGGATGAGGCACCTCCGATGGGTGTGAGATCAGAACCTTAATGGGATCTAGGAGCCAGAAGGCGAGACCAAAGAAAGGGGAACCAAACCTGGCGAGGCCAGAATGGGGCAATGAGGATCATCTTGCTCCCCAGTCAACAAGCTTTCTGCAGAAACCACGGGATGAGAGGAACTGGCAGGTAATCATACAGAAGACTGGGAGGCCAAGCATTAACTAGAGTATCTCTGGGGGACTCCCTCGGCAGGGGGGGGTTCAGAGAAAAACCTGCTGCACTTCGCATTGGAAGGAGATGCGAAGAGATCGCAACAAGATTGACCCCACTCACTGAAGATCTGTTCAGCTACTGACAGATTCAGGGACCACTCGTAAAACATCAGAATGGTCTGACAATTTGTCCGCTAGAATGTTGGACCATCCCAGAATTTGCGATGAGAAAGCGACCAGAGATCACCCATTCCCACACTCAGATTGTCCTGCCAGAACAATGCCCCCCCACCAGAGCTGGGAGGCATCCATGGTCACTGTGGTTTGGGCTGGGGCTGGAACAAAAGGTCGTCCCTCCAAAATGTCCGGAGAGTTCATCCACCATATGAGGGACGACCGACACTTTACTTAGGTGGATAGGTTAGTGGTAAATCCAACAGAGACCACTGAACCGCTAAAGTCCACTGAAGAATCTGCATGGGTAGTTGAGCACATGGAAGCAGAGTTATGTTCGCCGCCATCGAGCCTAGAGCCCTCAACACTGATTCTGCTGTCGGAAGGTGAGAACAGTATATTAGGGAGACTTGCATCATGAACTCTCTCTCAGGTCAGGAACACTTTGCCCTGGATTGAGTCAATCCTGACACCAATGTAGTCTATAACCTGTACAAGGTCTAGTAGAGATTTTGGATGCGTTAATTGCGATACCCAAATCAGGGCCAGACTCAGAAAGTCGTCCCTGGTTTGGGAAAATAGACACTTGGTGGAAGCAGTGAGGAGCCAACTGTCCAGGTACGGATAGACCTGAATCCCCTGAAGCCTCAGGTGAGCTGCTACAACCATCACTTTGGTAAACACCCTGGGGCTGTGGTGAGACCAAAGGGTAGGGCTCGAAATTGATAATGATTGGCCCCTTGCCGGAAGCGGAGGAACCTCCTGGAGCTTCTGTGCATTTTTACGTGATAGCAAGCATCCTGGAGATCTAACAAGCACATCCAGTCGCTCTCTTGCAGGTAAGGCATGATGGACTGTAGTGTGACCATCTGGAACTTTTCTTTGGCAACTGACAGGTTCAGGGTAGAGAGGTCTAGAAGGGGCCTTAAGTCCTCAGTTTTCTTTGGCACTAAAAAGAACCTGGAGTAGAAGCCCGATCCAGACTGATCTGGGGGGACAGTTTCTATGGCTCATTTTCCTGGCAGCTTGGAAATTTCCTGTGCTGCTGCTTCCCTTTGCGTGGGTGGATCATCAGGGAGGTGTTTGGGGGGAACCCACGAAGGGGATAGAATATCCTCTGGATACAATTTGAAGCACCCAGCGGTACATTGTTATGGACTCCCATTCTGCTGGGTGCAAGGACAATCGTCCCCCAACTGCCTCCAGAGTAGAGCAGACGGGCAACGCCAAAGGGTTGCTATCCAGGTCTGTCCGAGAATGGTTCTCGAGACCCGAAGTTTCTTGGACCCCCTCGGCCTCTGGGCCAGCGTCCATTCTGTCCCCCTCCGTCTCTAGGGGAAGAATAGCCCTGAGTGTCCTGGGAATACTGAGACTTCCGGAACCACATCTTCTTTTGCCCTCTCTGGTTCCAGGAAAAGGATCTTTGAGGGTTAGAGAAGTGGATCCCGATGGCAGACAATATCTTCCCGTCCTTCTCACTCTGACTAGTGTCTCCTTGATGGTCTTACCGAAAAGAGTTGAGCCGTTATAAGGGGCTTTGGAAAAGGACGCCTTAAAGGGTTCAGTAAATTGGCACAACCTGAAGTCAGGCGTTACACCTCAAGGACATGCTGGATCCAGCCACCCTAGCCGCTCCTTCTATCGCATGGGAGAGGAGTCGCATGGATGCTTGGTGGCCCATCATCCATGACTCTCAGACAGGAGGGTGGACCGAGGAACTTTCCTGAGATAGTTCCCTCTTCGTGGCTGCTGATACTACCATGGCGTCCACTGGGGAGCCCTTGTTCCAGAAGGCCTGTCAATGTGGGACTTAAAACCTTATCGGGGCACTTGGGGATCAGCTCCACGGTATCTGGTTCATTCCATGCCCGCGAGGTGAACAAATCCACTAAAGTATCCGCAGGACAGGACCCCCAAGATGTAGACAGGCCCATGCTGAAGCCCTCCAGAAACACATACTCAGAGGAGGGCTTGGGGGCAGACCAACCTACCTGCTGGAGCAGGATCTCCATGATGTCTCCAAAGGAGACATCGGGAGGTGATCTTGGGGAACCCTCCCCATCATCTAAATCTGTGTCCCCAGTGAGGGACTTGGGGGAGTCCAAGTGCCTCGTCTTGCCTGTATGCTTGCGAGGCACATCTCTCGTGGGGGTCTCCAGGGAGCGCTCGCAAGCCATCTGTTCCTCTTTGGGAACCGTCTGAGGCTCTTCGGGCACAGGCTGTCTCTCTGGTAAGACAATGGAGAACACAGACAGAGCGGAGGGGGTCTGGGCGGAGTCTGAGGGGGTGGTCAAAGGTCTCGATCTGGTAGAGAGGACCCGTTCTACCACATCGAACGTCGAAGGAGAGCGGACCTCCTGGGAAGCTAATAAGGAGGCTGGTCTACCCGGATCAGACGCAAGAATAGGAGCCGGACCGGAAGTGGATGGAGCTCTGAGGGAGGGAACCTGGCCCAACAACATCAGAGCCGATGAAAAAGGTTCCACTTTCTTGGATCCGACACCCAGGCTCTGGCTCCGAGAGCGGCCCGGACCTGAACTGGTCGGATCCGAGATGCTCCAGGCAGCTGTTGGCGTCGAAGAGGCAAGGACTGTCGGTGCCGACCCCCTGACCAAGGCCAACCTCGGAACTGAGAACTCCGAAGCCAAAGGTCGGATTGGGGAAGGAGAAATGGACTGAAAAAAGGGAAGCAAGCACACCCCTCCTAAGGAAGGGGAGCTGGCAAGACCCCCATCTGGATCTGTGCACGGATAAAGCACCTCATCATCTTATCCAGATCCATGTTCGATAAAGAACGGGTCGACCGTGACAAGGCCACGGACTCCGACCTGGCCAGTCAGGGAACTGTGGCCCGGGAGACTGAACGTGTCTCCTCCAGCTCAGGGGAGAACCTCGAAGCAGAGGGGAGTCACAGATCCGTGCAGACTTGCTCAGGGACGAGAGATCCAGGGACCTCTTCCTCTTTTCCTTCGTCTTTGACTCTCTCCCCCGTTTCTCTACCTCTCCTCTGCTCTGCTACCACAGGCTTAGATGCAACAGTTTGAGTCCCAGCCTGGGACGGAGGGGAGGCCCGAAGACAAGGAAGGAGGCTCAATGGCAGGCAGAAGACCTTTGAGGGCCAACTTGGCCTTTCTATCCTTCAAAGCTCGGGGATTGAATCCCGCAGAAATGAAGCAATCCACATTAAGGTGGGCCACACTTAAGCACAACACACACAGAGGGTGGCCATCCACTGGGGAGATTTTATGCCCACTCTCTGTGCAGTCCTTAAGGATGAGCTTTTCAGCCATACTATAAGGAAAGAAGCCTTAAAAAAAGACAGACAGACAAAACGTTCTGTCTTTAGGCTAATAACACACACACCCACTCACCACACTGGACTGACTGGGGGGGGCACCACAGACAAACTACTCTAAATTAACTCAACTACAAACCTACACTCTATGCCAAAGCGATGGGAGGGAAGAATGGGTACCTATACTAAGCTGAAATGGCTAAAAGTAAAGTAATAGAAATTTTAGACAAACTTACAGTCAGAATCACCCTGCTAGCTGGAGCTCTAGAGACACAGTGTTTTACAAATCGCGGCCAACAAGATCTGGGGATGGAAGGCAGTGGAGGTGTATTATGGGTAAGGGGAGGAGTCTGGAGCTTGGAGCTGATGCTAGTAATCTTTGCCGGCTCAGATCCAATACGAATCCTTATTCCCACTGGTTGAAGACCAAATGAAGTAAACCACTTCAGATACAATATTCCCTTTTGTTACAAAATTTAGGGAGAAGACTGGTAAATTAATAGAATGCTTAATATTAGCTTTAGATACTACCTTAGGAAGAAAGGATGGGTTGGGTTCTTAGTAAAACCCTGCACTTATGAAAAATCAAATATGAAGAGAATGTTTGAATATCTGAAACACTTCTAGCAGATGTAACGGCTACCAGAAAAATGGTCTTCCATGAAAGGAACTTCAGATTACAAGTAGCTGCTGGCTCAAAAGGGGAATGGACCCAAAGACTGTAGGACCATATTAAGATCCCAAGGAACAAGAGGATCCTTATAAGGTGGTTTTAACCTCAAGGTTCCTTTCATAAAATTTTGCACAATCTATGAGAGATTGACGAATACTCTTTGAAACAGTCATGGAAATTGGAAATAGCAGCTAGCTAGACTTTAACAGTAGAAGCTCCCTGCTCAAAAAGCATAGCTAAAGATTCTAATACCTTTTCAACAGGTGCAGAAAAGGGATCAATACTATTATCGCGTGCCCAAAAAGAGAATCTTTTACACTTAATGTGGTAAAGTCTCCTGGTGGAAGGCTTATGGGAGGTTAACAAAATTTTTCTGACTGGGTAGGACAGGTTATCTTGCCTGGCTATCACCAGCATTGGAGCTACCAAGCTGTAATCTTGAGGTTTTGGAAAGTGGGGTGAACTAGTCCCTGTGGATGGGACAGGAGGTCTGGATCTAGGTCCAGAGTCCATGGACAATGAATTAGATGAGGCCAAAGAAAGGAGAACCAGACTTGTTGAGGCCAGAAGGGAGCAATGAGGATCACCTTGCTCTTCAACCTGAAAGCTTTCTTTAAGAAAAGAGGTATTAGTGGAACAGGGGGAAAGGCACAGAGAAGTCCAGAGAGCCAGTCATGAAGCACAGTTTCTCTCGTGGACTCCCCCCTGAGGGGGGGGGGGTTAGGACAAAGTAGCTGCTGCACTTGTTGTTCAGGGGTGATGCAAACAGGTTCCAGCAAGGCTGGCCCCAGTTAAGGAAAAGCTCCTTTGCCACTCTGGGATTGAGAGGCAGGAGTATGCTTTTGCTCAGCTTGTCCACTATCACGTTTGAGCTCCCTGGGATGTGCGTTGCTATCAAAAAAATGGTTGGAAGAGATTTCCCACTGCCATATTCTGAGAACTTATTGACATACGGGGTAAGACTTGGTTCCCCCATTTGTTAATGTAGGAGATTACTGATATACTGTCTGACTGAACTGCAATCGTTCCCAGAAGGGCGGCAGTTTGAAACGCTTGCAACACTAAAAGTACCGCCCACAACTCCAGAACAATGATATGCAAAATTGGCCTCCATCAGGGACCAAGTGCCTTGGACTGTTCTGCCCAGAACCCCCCCCCCCATCTTGGAGCCATCGGTGGTCACTATGGCCTTGGGCTGAGAAGGAACAAAGGGTTTGTCTAACAGAATTTCCCCTGATTCCATCCACCAGGATAAATCTTTCATGCAACGATTGGTGACTAGAATGAGATGTGAAAGGGAAGGACAGAGAATGGACTAATGGAAGGCTAGAAACCACTAAAGTCTCATGTGAAACCATGCTAGTGGGACCCGCATGATGGCTGCTGCCATGGATCCTATAGCTTGTAGAACTAACATTGCAGGTACCAAACCAGACCACTGAAGAGAAAAACTTCCACCTGGGACCTAATCTTGTGAGGAGGAAGGGAAGCTATGCAAGAGGTAGCATTCAGTTGAGTCCCTATAAACTCCAATTCTTGAGTTGGACTTAGCTGGGATTGCATGCGATTCATTAATACCCAAAAAAGAGAAAAATCCACTGTAAACCACGTAGCATCAAACAGGAGTCAAATACAGTAATACGTAACTCTGTAGTTTCACTTAAGTTTCCTCAGGCACATAAACATTTAAAATGGTTACTAAAGCCATTTAAATAAACAAAAGTTACATGATAAAAATCATAGTGTGTGTTGTCTGTATTATAAATATGCCTATATAATGCATTTATGTTAAGTTTCCTATTAATTTCAGAGAGATGATTACTAATACGATCTTTCAACCTTCTGTTGGTTTTCCCACATAATATGGATTACAAAAAGTAGGAACACTGATGTAACAAATGCGTACACACAGTACCAGTATTAATACTGATAAAAGTTTTACCCATCCAGTCACCGGCAAAATATTTAATGTACGAGTGTTTGGATATTGTTTTTCCAGGAACATTATACACTTAGCTACGTGCCAGTTATGTGATGCATAACACACTATTTTAAATTTATGATTTTACTTCAAGTTAATGAATCCCTACGGGATGGTGATATTTTTCAACATAATGAATGAGAGGAATATAGAATGATTTTGTGACTCAGGGCTCATATTGCCAGGCTTAAACAAATTTGCATCTTTAAAGCCCTATTTGAGAGAATTACATCAGAGGATGTAACTGTATCATGTGACTTATCACATGACTTATCTATTTAAATGGCTTTATTAACAGTTTTAAATGTTTATGTGCCTGAGAAAGCTTTTAAATGAAACTACAAAGTTAAATATTAAAAGTATTTGACTCCAGTTTGGTGCTACGTCGTTTACAGTGGGTTTTTCTCTTTCTTAGTTGTTTGCACTTGTTTTTATGGTGATCTAACAAGCAGATTATTCTTATTATTCACTGTAAAACCTAGATGAGTGCAAGTGTGTATAATAAAATCTCGTCTGCTCTAGTAGATGCCTAGTGGGAGTGGTGACGAACCAGTCATCTAAATATGGAGACACTCTGATTCTGTCCAGTCTCAAGTGAGCTGCTACTGCTGCCATATACTTGACCAACTTGGGGGCTGTGGTGAGACCGAAGGGTAGAACTCTGAACTGATAATGACTGGCTCCCAGCCGGAAGTGGAGGAACCTTCTGGAGCATTTGACCATTTTAATATGGTTATACAAGTCCTGGAGGTCTGTAGAGCACATCCAATAGTCTTTTCCTAAGAAGGGTAGAATAGACTGACCCGTGACCATCCGTAATTTTGCCTGTTGAACAAACTTGTTCAGTAGGCTGAAATTCAAAACTTGTCTCCAATCCCCTGTCTTTTTTGGCACAAAAAGAACCTCAAGTAAAATCTGAATCCTATTTGGTCTGCTGGGACTTCTTGGAGGACTCTCTTCTAAAAGCTTTTGAATTTCCAGAGCGGACTGATCCCTCTGACTGGTTGGAACACTGGGGAGTCTTCTGCCTGTTCTTGGCGTAAGAATGAAGGGAATGTAGTAGGTAAAGATCCTTAGCTCCCTGGTACCTGTGGTTATTTGTTGACAGGCTAGTGGTTGCAAGGACACTTCTCCCAACTGCCCCCAGAGGCAAGCAATCAGGCCTCCTTTCAGTAACACTGGTAGGGTTTCCCAGAGAAAATCTCTGGAACCCCGATTTTGGCCATTTCTGCTGTGAGATCAGTGTCTTCCATTGGAGCTCCCCCACTCTGCCCTGAGGGGAGCCTCTGCCAAGTGTGTCCTGAAGAAGCATTTGGGATTTCTTGAACAACATTTTGCCGCTCCTCTGCTTTCTGGAGAAGGACCACTGGGGAGCAGAAAAAACATGCCCGCTTCAGACAGGGTCTTTCCATCTTTTTCACACCTGGCAAAAGTTTCTCTGACTTTGGAGTCAAACAATGACAATCTGTCAAAGGGAGCACTGACGAACAAAGACTTTAACGGCTCCGCAAATTCATACAAGTGCATCCAGGCAAGCCCCCTTATAGCAATGCTGGAACCCGCTGCCGTAGTCATCCCTTCGGGTGCGTGAGCAAAGAGCATCATAGACAAGTTAGAAATAGACACCAGGATGGCAAGCTGGGAGGCCACTATCTTGTACCTATTCAGACACGGCTCCTGCAAGGGTATCTGACGGCTCCTGGATCAGATCCCTTTGGAGTCTAGTAAAGTGTGCCATAAAGTTCAATGACTAAGGCAAAGGTCAAAGAAGCATACACCTGCTTCCCAAACCTGTCCATCCTTCTAGACTTTCGGTTAGGAAGATGAGTAGTGGAATTTTCTTCTGCAAGTTCCTTCTTAGTGGCTGCTGCAACCACCAAGGGATCAACTGCAAATACCCTGGCACAAACCTGATGGTCTTCTGATGTGGTGAGAATTTTGTCCGGTCTCCTGGGGATTGGCACTACAGAATCAGGGGTCTTCCATGCCCACTGTGGGATTAATTTAATAAGATTGTCAGCAGTTGGGGTCACCCAAGAGTCAGATGAGTGAGCACTGAAAGCTTGCAGGTACACTGACTCCTCTGAGGAAGGGTCTTTGGGCTTCCAACCACCCCTCTGCTTTAACAACTCAAGAATATCTCCTAAGGATACATCTTCTGGGAGTGACCGGGGAGACCCTCCCCTGCATCGAGGTCTGTGTCATCTGTAACAGATTCCTCTGGGAACTCTAGGTGTTTCCTCTCACACATCCTCTTCCAGGGCATCTCCTCAGTAGGAAGCTCTGTACAGGACTTAGAAGAGGTAAATTCCTGAGCAGGGGTATCCTGCAACTTTGGTGCTCGCTGTTCAGGTGCTGAGGTTGGAGGAAGCTCTGGACGAAAGGGATACTCATGGAAATGCTCCAGCAGGAAAGCAACTGGCTCAGAACCTGCAGAGGCCAAGGCTCTCTCCAAGACCTGAAGGGCAGGCTCCCCCCAGAACCAGGAAGGACAATGCCGGAACTGTGGTCCCACCCAGCTCAGATGAGACTGCCACCGAAGTTGAAGTCGGAAAGAGCTTACATTTGCCAAGGCTCCAAGAAGCAAGGATGACTCCAAGAAAACTACAGCTGAACCACGACCCTTGGATCCAGAAGCGGGGCTACGACCCTGGGGGTCCTTCAGGTCTGAAAGAACTGATTAACTCAAGGCAGACACTGGAGCTAAAGGAAAGATTTCCAAGAAATGTTAAATATTTAAGTAAAAAGAGAATTATAATTAGCTTGAGAGAAATTCGGCTGATGTGACTCATTCAGAAGAGTGGCAAATGTGATCTGAGGTAATCTTGATAGGGGCATTCCAGGTAGGGACTTGGCTTGACAGTTTCTGGTTCTCACGATCTGTTACAAGAGCAGAGCCGGTTCAGAGGGTCGGAACAGAGTCACATACATCAAATGAAGACTGACAACATCAGATTTATATTTATAAAGAGTCATGAAGTAATCGAATAGACAGCAGAAACTTCATAAGAGAAGAAAAAGAAAATGAGCAAGGAACTGAATTGTTATGTAAGGAAAGAAATTACAGTAATGTATCTAGAAGAGTAGATGTAGAGGGGATGGCAAGATGCTGGGAGGGAGGAAAAGGTCAGTAAAAACAGGATGAGTAGAGTATATACTGGAGAAATGATAATATGTAGTAGTGTGTTAAGAAAATTAGAAGTTATGTACTTACCAAAACTTGGTATCTCTGTTATCCATTTTTCCTTCTTCCTCACTGATGGGTTATGGATCTGACCATTGGATCCCACTCTGCTGCATTTTCAAGACTTGGATCCTAGTGTCAAGCTCCTCCCTCTACCCATGGTGCACTACACCATCCCCAACTCCTCAGACTGAGTTTGCTGCCTTACTGTCCACTAGATTGTACAGACAGAAGAAAGGATTGAGACTCAAACCTGGAACATGAGTGCTCCAAACTTATCCAAAGATTCTTCTAGGTGTGACAAGGCCGGTGGATGGCTAGGAGGGAAGGTGAAAAGGAATGAAAATAAAGATGCCAAGTTATGTTAAGTACATAACTTCTAAATCTGATGTTGTCCATGTTCATTCTTCCTCACTGATGGATCAGAGTCCCCAGTTACATAACTCTTGGGAGGCCCTCAAGAAGGATCACTGTCAAGCCAAAGGAAACCCTGCTTCTGCAGACGATGTCCAATTTGTAATGTGTAAAAAAAAAGGTACGAGTCTTTGTCCAACTGGCTGCAGCCCAGATATCCTCAATTGAAATTCTACAGGAAAAGGAAGATGAAGTAGCCATAGATCTGGTAGCGTGGGCTCTAGGAGGTCAAGACAAATCCAAACCTTTCACAGAAAAAAAAATCAATGAAATACAATCAGTAATCCATATGACCAATGTAATTTTGGAATCTGCTTGACCTAAGCGATTGGAGAAAAGAATACAAACAGCTGATCAGACTTCCTATACAATTTTGCTCTTTGAAGATAGAAATGTAGTTGTCTATGAACATCAAGAAGATGCAGCATATATTCGCCTTTACTAATAGAATTCGGGAAGAAAACTGGCAACTGTATGGATTGATTAATACTAGTCTCAGTGGCCACTTCAGGCATAAAGGAGGGAATGGTTTGTAGAGATAGACCATCTTTATGAAAAATGATTCAGAGAGGCCTAGCTGATAAAGCCTAGAGTTCAGAGATTCTTCTTGCTAAGGTAATAGCTACCAAAAAGATTGTTTTCCAATAAAGAAACTTCATGTTGCAATGTTTTGCTGGCTCAAATGGTTTCCGAGTCAACACTTGGAGGATCACTGTGAGGTCACAAGAGGGAGTAGGAACTTTTATGGAAGTTCTAAGGAGGAAAATTCCACTCATAAATGCTTTACATAACCGGGAAGCTGACAGAGAAAAGTTTTCCCAGTATGAAAACTGGATATTGCAGCTAACTAGAGTTTAATGGTACAAAAACTAGTCCCTTTTTTGAAAAGAGTACTGAGAAAAGGATGGTTGAAGTAGGCATTGAGAAGGGGTCAATGTTCTCCTTAGAAGTCCATAGGGAGAATCTTTTCCATCTGCTTTTGTAACCCTTCTTAGTGGAAGGCTTTTGGGAGGCCAAGACGATGTCATGAACAGGCGAAGTGAGCCTGAACTATCTCACTATCACTGGAATTAGACAAACCATGAGGTCATCTTGAGGGTGTGGAGAATGGGATGATGGAATTCTGACAGGTGAGACAGGTGGTCCTGATTGGGCACCAGTATCCATGAAAGATATTTGAGGCAAGACCAGAGGAAGGGGAACCACACCTGATGAGGCCAGAAAGGGGCAATAAGAATGACTGAGCTCCTCAGCCTACTTGCTTTCTGTAGAAACTTCAGGATTAATGTGGGACAGGGAAAAGCAGAGAGGAGACACCTGGGGGCCAGAAGTGACTCAGAGCATCCCCCTTGGTGACTCCTCCGGAGGAGGGCATCAGAGCCAAGTACTCGCTGCACTTGTTGTTGAGGGGACAGGCAAATACATCACAGTAAGGCTGACCTCAATGGCTGAAAATCAAGTTCACTACTTACTGAGGGACCACTCATGAGGAACCAGAATGGACCAACTGAGTGTCTGCCTGAGCGTTGGTTTTCCATGATATGTGCACTGCAACTAGAAAGCTGTCTGAAAAGATCGCTCATTGCCAGATCCTTATGGCCTCTCTGCCAAAAGGTTCTTCCTTGTTTGTTGATGTACCAGACTAATGACATGTTCTTCATATGCAGAGCAAAAGTCCCTAGAGGCAGCTCATCCTAAAATGCATACAATATTAGGAGGACTGCTCTCATCTTGAAGACACTGATATGCAGTTTGGTCTCAGAGGACAACTTGCCCTGGATCATCTTTCCCTTGTAATGTCCCCCCCCGCCACCTCAATTGGGAAGCATCCCATGGTCCCTGGGGCTACTTGGGAAGGGGGGAGAGAATGGTCTGCTAAAAACAGGTCTTTGGACTGTATCCACCATCAAATATGACATTTGCAAATTGAAGTGAGCCTGACCGGGAGAGAGAGAGAGGCTGGTAATGAACTGACCAATGTACTGCCAAAGTCCACTATAGTATTAACATGAAGAATCGTGCCAGATGGACTAGAATAATGACAGCCGACATTGACCCAGGGGCTTGTAATGCCAGTTTCGCTAAAGGGGACAGATGGGAGAATACATCCCATTCCTGATTTCTCAGAGATGCAATGCAGTGAAGAGGTAGTGAAGACACTCGATCCCCGAGTCCCTATGAATTCTAGGTATTGTACAGGAGTCAGACTGAATTTAGCAAGACTTATTGTGATGCCTAAGGAGTTGGATATCTGAAACAAGTAATCCCCGGCAAGTAGAAAGTGATGCCTTGTTGAGGCAGTGAGGAGCCAATGGTCAACATAGGGAAACACCTGGAATTCTTTAAGCCTCAGGTGAGCGGCTACAACTGCCATGCAGTTGAACACTCAGGGGGGTGAGATGAGTCCAAAGGGCAGTGCTCGGAATTGGTAGTGATTGGCTCCCAGCCGAAAGTACTGGTGTCTCCTGGAATACCTGTTTATTTTGCTGGGATTACTCGCATCCTGGATATCCATAAAGCACAACCAATCGTCCCTGCACAGGGGAGGCAGGATCGATTAAACTGTAACCATCCAGAACTTTGATTTCTTTACATATTGATTCAGATTGCTTAGATCCAGAATTGGTCTTGGGTCCCCTATTTTCTCTGGCACCAAACAGAAATGGGAGCAAATTCCAAAGCAAAAGAGATGATTGTGCTCATTCTTCTTGAGGCCTTCCATTCTCTTTGGTCTGCAGGCCCTTTAAAGGTTTTTATAGAAAACACCAAAGTCATATGGTACATGAACAAACATGAGGGCACAAAACCTTATCTTCTTAGCAGACTAGCCCTTCACACTTGGTACTCGGCTATCCGCAATCAGGTAACCTTTCAAGTGGTCAACATCCTTTCATAACACAACCTTGAATCAGACTCCCTAAGCAGGTCTAGAACACAATTGGATCTTTTCTGCCTCCCCTCAGAACAGGCAACTTCCTTGCTTCTGTTCCAGAGTCCCAAATCATTTGAGTTGGAAGGTGGATGCCATGTCCTTTTCTTGGAAGGAAATGTTGCTATATGCTTACCCTTCTCTTCCTCTGGCTTCCCAAGGCCCAGTGCAAGGTAAAAAAACACTCCCCCAGAATGTTGCTGGCGACTACCTTTTGGTTCAGACAACACTGGTTCTCCCTTCCCTTTCACCTGGCCAGGGGCAGTCATCACAAGTTACCTCACCAGATGGATCTTCTCAAATAAAATAAAAGGTCCCTCCATTCACCCTTCACTCTTCAACTGACAAATAGGGTTTTGATCCCCCTTAGACACCACATTGATGAGGACGTGCTTAGGGTTCTGTAGAAAGCCAGGAAACCCACCAAGAGAAAATCATATATGTCTAAATGGAAAAGATTTTCTATTTGGTATCTCAAGCATTACCAGGATCCCTTCTCTATCAGGATCTCTTTTGTCCTTTCTTATTTGTGTGAAATGCTCATGAAGATCTAGCATATTCTACTGTCAAAGCTCACTTGTCAGCAATCTGTCTGCCCTTGAACCCAACGGTGGCATCTTGTTTTAACTTCTACATTTTCTTAAAGGCATTCTTCAGATCAGGGCCCCAAGAAAACATATTGCTCTTCCTTGGGACCTCAAATTTTGTCCTAAGGCCCCTTTCAGGTCCACTTCTTAGAAGAATGTTTGCTGGTTGCTTTTACTTCAGCCAAGTGAGTTTCTGAACTTCAGGCTATGATGGCAGTTCCTCACTATTTTTTTATTTTCATAGGGACATTGTGTCTGCACAATAATCCTTATTTTATGCTCAAAGTAGAAAATGGGTTGTCTATTAATCAGTCTATCTGGCTGTCTTCCTTTTTTCTTCTCTGCAATCTGCTAGAAAGAAGATTCTTTACATCTTGGATCTACAAAGACAGTACAGGTAATATTTAGATAACACACAAGCTAATGGTAGCTCTAAGCAACTTTTGTTTCTTTTCATACCAGGACATTGGGTTTGATGGTTTCTAAGCAAAGCAAGTTCTCCTGGTTTTCTAAGGCCATTTCAGTTAGGGCATATTCCAGTTGTGTAGATGTCATATTGATCACTGTTACAGTATTCCTTCCCCCCCTCCTTCCCCTCTACTCTCTTGCCATCAGATAACATGCACACACATATATCCTTTCTTGGGGGAGTTTCCTACTTCTTTGAACTACACCCGCATTAGTTGACAAGTTTTGTCTCATGGCTGTCTGCAGCTTGCTGGCTTGGAGATGGTCTGAGGATCTTGTGTGTACATTCATCCTTATACCCTGACGCACACAAGCTAAGGTCATATATCAGAAGTACGACCTCAGGAAGGTAAAGATTTGGTATGCCAGCCGAACATCCAATGAAAACCCATCTGTTATGAATACTGCAACAGCAATTTCAGTCAGGACATTTGTAGGTACAGAGATTTCTTATAGCAGGTGCCAAAAAGGAGGATTTGGGGGGGGGGGTGTTGAAACCATTTCAGAAGACCTCCTGAAGGAAGGGCATCAAAAATACTGTTTCATACCATTAAGAGTTTAAGTTTTTAAGACTTACCTCATCTGTTTTTAAGGCATCACCAGACTTCCCCTGCAGAGCTAGACGAAGCTGCCTAATATACACCTGCAAACCTCGAGCAAAATACTGCAACCTAAAACGAAACAAGACATTAGCAGCTATTCTTCAAAGATGCAGACAGAAACATTTAATTTTAATGCTTCAAATACCATTTTATTTTAGTTTCTTATTTTCACCAATATTTAGTCTTTCTTATCCACCAATCAGCACAATAACCTGAACTTCATATACTGTAACATGCACACAAGAAGAGTTTCTTTATAATACTAATAAATGTGCAGAAATTGATTTGATATAAACAAATAAAAATTACACACATTACTTTATTAAGGCGTCTTCAATGTTCATTTTTCTGTAACAGAAATAGCATCAGCTCAACATTACAGTAATTTTAGCTGGAAAATCATAGAAATAAATTCTACAAATGCATGAAATTATGACCATAAGTGAACCCCCCCCACCATAAGCATTATACACGGTCTAAATACCCTCATTTATAACCAACTTAAAGCACTCGAACCAAAACTAGAATGAATATTGCTAAACCTGTACATTTAAAGATGGCATGCTATAAAATTCACTCCCTGCTCCATCCAGGGTTCGAGTGACAAAAAACATGAAGATATAGACAAGCAAATGAAGATGCTGGCAGATGATCACTTAAAGTATATATAGTTTATCTAAGTGTTGCACCTAATCCCTATGGTAGTTATCACTCCTAAACTTTTGGCTTCACATAATCTACTTGTGCTGCCCATTTAATTCCAAAGCCTCTAAAGATTTTAACACCAAAGGATCAGGTAATTCACTCCAGGTATGCAAGCACCCTCTACGCAATTTGTATTTTTTCACTATTAATCTAGAAATAAGTCCCCCTCCATCTTTCATCCATGTCCACATTCTCTCCCTTGGTACCTCTTCTTCAATTCTACCATTACCACATGTGCCAGGATACTGTGCAGCAATTACATCTTTTTTCATTTTTTTCATCTATTGTATAGATGACAAATTTGTAATAAAAGTGTTACACCTGCTCTCTATGCAGTCAGCATTCTGTAAACTATGTGCTATAAAGCTTTCTAACTTCTTTCCCTCTTCCTGTATAACCATCAGAACTACAAAAAAGACACACTGGTCAGATACCTTGTAGCAGTAAAGGGTATGGACCACCAGACAGTTGACACTTGCCACTTCATTTAATGGACGTGCTCATTAAAGATGCTGATGTCTACAATGTGACAATACCCTTAAACTCCGCACAGAAAGCTTGTTCTCCAAGTGAAGCGGTTTCTTAAGGATGCCATACGACCAAAAACCACTGACCTTTGGCTGTCTGTGACCATCTTAAGCACATGTGCAGGAAACTGGCATAAAAGAAGACGTCCTACTAATCACTTTTGCAAAATTAATAACAGATGGGTTTTTATCACGGAAAAACTGGCATAAACAGAAGGCGCCCTCTAATTTACTT